>NW_025110216.1:19233-23907 GCF_011392965.1 Frieseomelitta varia | reverse complement strand
AAGAACAGTGTTACGTACAAATATTTATAAATATATATGTATAAATGTTTTTTATGTTTTATATAAATATTTTTGATTTAACTTTGATATAAATATTTTTTAAACATTTTATATTTTATATAAATATTTTTCAAATATTTTACGTTGTATGTAAATATTTTTTATACTTTATATTTCATATTTGAATCGATAAAATTTGGCTACAACATATATTCATTACAAGCGTACAAATCATCAATATATTATCAAGAATCAATTCTTTCATTGTATAATTTGTTATTTTAGTAGATTATTGTGCTTTATTTTCAAACCATATCTCCTCCAAACGCTAGAACTTGACATTCACCCCCTGACACAGTTGTAGATTCCGGATTGCCCTGTTCGTCCCACAACTACACGACATTGCAAACGAGAAGTTTATAACCTCTGACTTTGTCAGCCCGCCAACAATACCGTCTGATAAATTATCGTGCAAGAGGGGTTTAATTAGTGCCTCAGCAGACACAGTCTAATGCAAACGACAGGGACGCTTCGATCACGAGGAGCACTGGAACGAAATGACTGATTGACCCGTTCGGTCAATTAAGCACCGCTCTGCCGCGCCGTGCCGATAAATAAATTAGAAGCCGGATGGATGAGAACCGAAAAGACTTTCCCTCGCCTCCCCTCTCCAACCCCTGTCGCCGACCCAATAAAGCCTCTCTCTCTCGATCCTTTGCGACGTAACCACCGCGCGACACCGTGCTCTGTTAAGCCAAAGGGTTAAACCGTCCCATTTCACGCCGCGAGGCGTTTTTTCTCCCAATCATGAACGCTCGAAGGGGCGATAAAGGAGTTATTTGCATCTAGAGTAAAAAAAAAAAAAAAAAAAGAAAGGAGGGACAGACAGAGAGGAAGAAGGAGAAAGGAGATGGAAGGGATGACAGAGGGGGAGAGAGAAAGAGGGGCGAGAAAGTGTGTCGTATCCGGTGCAACGGGCGTCGAGTTATGAGGAAAAAAAGAAAAGTGGTCAAGGGCGAATGTGCAGAACCGTTACATCATCGAGGACGAAGCTGACGATAATCGAAAGGTGGCTTCCTCGCGGGAGAAAAAAAGAAAATACCGCTGCTGCACGGTTGTCACCGGGGGGGGGGGGGGGGAAAAAAAAAAANGGGGGGGGGGGGGGGGGGGGAGAAGAACAAAAGACGGTGGTTGCGTCATGGCATGGATCGTATGGATCTATCGATGAAAATGTGCTTACTGTGTTTGTTTGTCCCACGATTGTTGTCCTAACGTCGCTTTCCGCGTTGAATGTGTCGAATGATCTGATCAGGGAATAAGAAAGATAATGTTGACAATGGATGAGGTTAACATTGACGTGACTAGATCGGTGATTTTTACATTTCCTGGAGAGGAGATAGAGAAAAGTAGAAGCCTGGTGGGAAATTATCTTAGTCGAAGCATTACACTTTGAATATTTTATACATTTGTTTGATATCGTTAGCATTTTGTGCGGTTTAACATTCTGAAATTTTCTGTAAGCGCAAAATCTAGTAGTTCAAATGTGAGAAAATTACAGAGTGTAGAATGTTTTATTTTTATTGTCTATTCTTATTTATATATTGCTTGTTTTTTATATAGCGTGATTGTAGGGGAGAGAAATAGTTTTTTAATTACCTGCTATTAATTTAGAAATTCTTCCTTAATTACTGTCACTTGCACGCTGATTATGAAATGTTTCGTTCTTTTGCATTTATATTTCAAGCTTCTTTTTCTCTTCAAAGTTTGGAAATATTTTAAATACAGTTTCAAAAATAAGGACTTTTCAAACCTTTTTCAAGCTTTTACTTTCTTACTTTCATTTGTAATATTATTTTGATGATACTTTATATTGAACACTATTTTTTATTATTTCTTTTACCATTGTCTGAAGCAATTTTCCGACATCAAAGCTGTAATTTTTTATAAAAGTGAAATAATAACAGACTATAACAAAAAAAAAAAAAAAACATAATTAACGTAATTGAATAATGAATCAAGAAATTTATAATTTATCCTATATTAAATTTCTTTCTTCTTTTTATTATCGTATTATTGGACTTATCATTGGCATGTTATATTTATTCAATTAAACATGTTATATCACATTCAATTAAACATTAATTGAAATAAAAACTATATATATATATATAATATTATATATTAATATTATTAACAATAATATTTAATAATATTTATAATACTACGTATAATAATATTATATATTGATTATAACACAAATATTTTAGTAGACACATGTACGAAAAATCAGTGGGCTGTTATCATGCCAACTCCAATGTCGCGTGTCACATGCTTTCACTTTCGAGATATTATCATTCGAAGTTCTCATAACGGCATAAATCTATTACCCGTTCTCGCGAATATTTTCCTGTCACAGGTACATAAATCCTTCGCTCAACAACCCAATCAATGCACAAACGCAAATCTTTCGATATTACGACACGCGGCGTTTCTTTTTCATTTTTTCTATTTTTTTATTTATTTATTTATTTTTTTTTCTTTTCCTTACAGCCGCGAATAAACTACTCGCTCCCCGAGTTCTACCGTATTTCGATCGTTCGCTCCTCTCCCAATCCCGTTCCGCCGCTCTAATCCGCCGTTTAGTCGATACCGTACGACGCGCGGGTTTCATAACTCGATTAAGTAACGCGCCTACCGCGAAGCGAGAAAATAATGCCAAGGCTCGCCGGTTGTATCGCGCCGTCACGATACGCAAGCAGATAACCGGCGTTGCATAGTTATTAAAACGAATCGTGCCGTGGCAACCCGAAGATGGGAGGAGGGGGAGGGTGATAGAGAAACCACGAGTGACTCGACGATTCGATCCCATTTGTTTTTCTCCGACTAAATCCCGTGATTTATACGCTCGAACGGGACGACTCAAAGCGGACGAGCCTCCTCCCATCTCAGGAACAAGTAATTTTAATTATAGCCGAGATATCGCGCCTTGTTTACTCGGAAATCACGCAACAACTGATTAAAAGATCGACAGGATTATATGTATGTGTTTTATTACACGCTGGCAACGGTCGATTTATCAGCGAGATTTTCCAGTTTCTTAGATTGTCGTTTGATTAATCAGTCAATGATTTGGAGCTGCCGATCGAGTAGCAAGTTTATTATAAGATGTTGCAGATAGATGTCAAATAGATATTTTGGATGCTATAAATATTAAAGAAGGTTTCGATGCTATAGATACGGAAGGTTTCGAGATTTCATACGTCTGTGTGATTGATGATAGTGTTTTGAGACTGGATTGAATAACAAATTTACAGATTGTAGATATCGTGGATAGATATCGAATTAAATATTATATATGCTACAGACATTGCAGAACGAAGGTTTTGAGATTTTGTGCAATCTGATCGATCATGTTGATCTAGACTAGATTGAATAACACGTTAACAAGTTATCGATGTTACAAGTAGATATTGATTAGAAATTATATAGATACTACATAGTTATCATAGATCAAAGGTTTCGAAGATAATATGTATTTGGTTTCAAGATAATATAGTGCAATTTTTGTACAATTATCTTTGTTGTTACTTCAATTATCATATGTTTTCCACAATTTATGGTTGCCATGACTTGGGCATTGTTGTTCATCAGAAAGGAAAAAAATCAAAGATGGATTTAATCTGGATTTTATCCTGCGAACTGAATGAAATGAAAGAAATTTCTTAACAAAATGGCAAGTGTATAAAATAGAAATTCATTGACTGTGTAATTTCTTCGAACGATAAAAAGAAATTGTTATCGATATCGGTATAGTTCTATTTCATAAGGTAAAACACTGTAGTATAGATTAAATCGATCTTTTCACATGAATGCACTATAAATCGTGGCAACGGAATAAAAATATACTGAAGGAAATATACTTTAAATAGTAAAGGGAGCATTCTGGAGAAATTATTATATTTTTTGAAACATGATTAAATAGAAAACCCTTCGTCTATGACACAATTTTCTATCCAATAAATCGGCTTCTATCCAACAAAAGTCTGAATGTTTCGTTAATTCTTTTCAATCAATTTATATTATCAAATCCTATTTTTTAAAAAAGAAAATTTTGAAATAATATGCATTTTCTAGAAACCTCATTTAGAAAGGTAAATCATTCGAAAATAATGTCAAAAGAAAACGAAAATTTCGTAGTTAAGAGGATATCATCTACTGTATCAGTAGAGTACATTAGAAACTACTTTCGAAGCTACTTTCGAAGCAATATGAGAAAGAGTACCGTGAAAGAATCTGGAAAAGAAAGATTCTGAGTGATCAAAGATACAAAATGTTCGTTAGTGACACGTCGATAACTCTGTAAACACGTTGTCGTACGTTGACATCCAAATATACAGGGTGTTTCGTAACTTGTGAGACCCACTTCGGGAGCTGATTGTACGCCTAAAAATAAAAAGAGTCATATAAATATATGTCCTATCTGTCTTCGTTTATGAGATATAATGAATTTTATAAACAGAGCAAAATCTAATAAGCTAGTATTACCAGGGATATTCAATTTTCATAATAATCACAATTGGGATGAAGAAAACTCACGTGTTATTGTGCATTCAAGACATCAACACCAGTTTAGTTTAAACGTATGGGCAGGAATAATTGATAAATTTTTAATTG
>NW_025110216.1:0-19027 GCF_011392965.1 Frieseomelitta varia | reverse complement strand
CAGTTTAGTTTAAACGTATGGGCAGGAATAATTGATAAATTTTTAATTGGACCTTTTTTTTCTTGATGGGAAACTAACAGGTACAAAGTACGTTGATTTTTTCAGCACGCGTTTACACGAAATATTAGAGAAAGTTCCAGTCGATATTAGACTTCGTATGCGGTTTATGCATGATGAAGCTCCACCGCGTTTTAGCCGAGTGGCTAGGCAATTTTTCAATCAACACTTTGCAAATAAATGGATTGGTCGTGGAGGTCCTATTGCATGGCCTGCTCGTTCATCCGGATTTTGAATCCATTCGATTTTCACTTGTGGGGACGTTTAAAATCTATCGTACACGCAACGTCGATTGAAAATGCTGAAATACTACGAGACAGAATAGAGCAAGGCTTCCGACAAATTCGAGAAACACCAGGAATGATAGAGAGAGAGAGTGACCAGATGATCAATGACAATGACGCGTGCATGCTTGTCTTCAAATGCAACGTAGTCATTTCGTAGCATCTTTTGTTCTGTCATTATATCTCATAAACGAAGACAGAAGGGACCTTTTTCCCATTATTTTTAGGCGTACAATCAGCTCCCGAGGTGGGTCCCACGAGTTACGAAACATCCTGTATAATAGAAAGATTATCGACACCATCTCCAAACTTCCATTTCCCATTTTCCCCTCGCCGTCTCGCCACTTTTAATCAGATGCACGTCGTCTTCGATCCGGAATCTCCCGGACGATGGGGGGATCTTCTTCGGTTTCGGCGCGGTCGCGTGACATAATTTCGCGGAATAAAAGACAGTGGATGGTCGGGCGTGTGTTCTTGGCGAGGTGGTCGGTGACGTGCGGCGGGGTGTCATTTTGTGGGTCACGCCGATGACGTGTACGTGCGGCCGGTGTGTAACGGGACAATTTGTGCGCTGACTGCACGCTCACGGGTGGGTGTCGCTCGGGGTGGGGGCGAAACCAGGGTAATGTAGGTCAGTAAATGTATAGCCACCACTTTCTCCGGACCGTTCGAAAACTGGCTTCGCGACGTCCCTCCTCTCTTTCTCTCTCTCTCTCTCTCTCTTTCTCTCTCGCTCTCTTTCGTACCGTGCTCGTTGCGCGTCGTTTGTTCATCCTTACCGCGTACGTACGCCTCTCTCGCTGGTTCCTCCGCGATAGACGTAACGGGACAACCTCGAAACGGGTTCCGCGCCGTTTCACCGCCACCGAGTGGAAAACCGCGGCAAGGACATCTGCGACTGTCATTGCCAGCACGTTTTCGTCAGGGTGCGTCGGGGCGAAATGAATTGTTCACGCGACACGAGCTTCGAACTATTCGTTTGGTGAACTTAATTTCGACGCGTGGCTGGCTCGAAGGGATTAATTAATTTTTATTCATGCACCGCCAGAAAGATGGAGGAAATGCTTTTATCGAGTGTAAAAAACATATGTAAACATTTTTTGTTACTCTGTATGTGTCTCTTTTACTTGAAAAAGTCCCTCAAAATGATCAGGTCTGACGCCTAATGCGTTTACAGTGACTCAACACGTATCGATGACCGACGATGTAAGATGGAAGAATGAAATGGAAAATGTTAAATGTTTCTAAAGAATGAAAATACAAGGCACGATGTTAACTAAATATTTAAACTGTTATAATTTTATTAAAAAAAAGAGAAAAAAAATCGCACTTGAGCTTGAAACCTCCACTTTTAAATATACATCGTTCATTTTCTTTTAAAATGACCACAAACACTATTTTTTCCTACGTCCAAAGTGCTACAAATTATGACAGTATACGAAAGCATTGAAAACAATTTTCTTCCCGAACTAAATTTAATAGATTCAAATTGATCAAATTTAATTAAATACTTAATTAAATACTTTGAAGATTGAAACCTCGTCTTTCTAACAACCCCACGAAGCTTGACTGTATGATTATTTTTTATCAATTATCATTTGGTGAACATGACGACGAAAATATTACAGTTACTCGAATTTTTATCACGTAGGTCTATAAATTGAAGCGAAGCGAATGTTTAAAAGTAAACGAAGTTAGATATCTAATACAGAAGTGTGGATAATGAAACAATCTCTCACGAGACGGGGAGATTGGATTGAAATATAAAAATTCGGCGTTAACAACCATTGACAGAAACGTGGAGTTTCTAGGTTTGAGGTTAAACATGGCGCGTCCACAATTCCCAGAACACACGACGATTCACCAACCACGGACGATTTCGTTTACGTCCCTCCCACCCGTTGTTATGCGAAACACCTGGTTTTCTTCTCGGCAAATATAACGGGACAAGCCCGAAAACGGGTTCCGTACGGTTCCTGGCGACGACGTAACGTTACGAGATAGATCAAGGCCACCACCTTACCCGCCGCACGTGAAGCACAATTAGACGCGCCGTGCTGTCGTTATTCTTGTCCTCCATGGCCTCGACCCTGCTCCTCGCCACGAATTAAAGGACGACCAGGCGAGTCAGTCTTCTGTTTCTCCGAACCGTTTTTCGACATCTTTATTTCAATTTAAATTTTCTTTGATACAAATTCTTTTACTTTTATCGCTGGAATAATAACTTTCAACGTTGAACCATCTCCTTTGGTTAAATCTCTATTTTTCCAGAAATTCATCAAGGACCAACATTTCACTTGCAATTCTTTTCAATCAATTCGCATTATTGAATTCTACTTTGAAAAATTCTATTTTTTTTTTTTTTCACGTCGCGAAGGAACACTTCAAACACTCGAATACTTTTTTTTTATTCTGTAATGTGCTTCGCTCAAATTCCATATAACTTGAAGAAATTGAAATACTCGTGATAAAATCACGACGATGAGGAAAATTGAGAAGGAAAAAAGAGAGAAAAAGTAACAGAAAACTAAATACAGAGGCACAACTAAAGTAAAGAAAGTATAGTACCAAAGAGAAATATATTAAGCGTAGAGGCAGTGTGCAAATATCATTCTCTAATTAGTCTAATTAGTCTATGTATAGTATAAGGTTAGGTTAAAGCACGCAGTACTAGATGTAAGGGACAAGTAATAAGGGAAAACTTGACAACCAAGGGAATTAAAACGGAAAACAAAATGTAAAGAATAATTTAAGGCAATGAGGTCTATTTCTAGGCCGAAATTCATTCATATGAATTCATTCAATAAATCTTCAAATGATAAAATCACGATGAATTAGCGTTCGATCCTTGAGAAAAGAACCTCTCGCGAGCCAAAAATTCCCTTCGAAATTCAAATCAATCCAGGCATCTATCTGCTAATTGACTAAACGAGTTCGAGAACGTATTTGAAGTCACGTGTTTAAAGAATAGAACTTAACGAAATTAAGGCGGCACGTCGACTAACGGTGTTCCCTGTTCTTAAGAGGCGCCGAATTAGGCGGTTACAGTACTGTTATGTTTACCCACGGTCGTTAGATACAGGAAAGGACCGTTTTCGGCGGGACATACATACCGGTAGAAAGAATTTATGCTAATCAATTTTACCGGTGAAAAAAGTTCCAGGGAATATTCAGCCTGTCGTCGAGCGCTTGAAAACTGAAAGATCATCGAGACCCTATTGGGCTTTCTAATTTAAATTTACGTGTAAAGTGCAACCCCGAGGTTAACTCTCGGCGATGGCCCGTTGTTTGAAACGATCTGTAGATAGCGGAAAAAGTTCCACGTTGCGCATTGAAACATTCTTGTTTCTAAACACTTCACGACACAACGCGAAAGAAACGTGCACGTGTAAGAGAAGCTAGATCGCAGCGATTCTTTTGTATACAGGACGATTCAGTGATGGAAAAATTACTTCAGTTGTGAGATTCTTGTGCGTAAATGTTACGACACCTGCTGATATCATAGGAAATCTTGAATTATTCGAAGAAAGAGCGGATCTATCAGAACTTTTTGGATTTAAAACATACGACACGATGACCAAAAGTAATGAAAAAATGACTAGTTTTTTTAATTACTATATTGTCCTAATACTATCTGTGTGGTTTCTTCAAATATTTATATCATAAATATTAAATTAGTGAAGATATTAAAACGATATAGGACATCAGGAAGCTATAATTAAAATTCATTTCGTTGGAAGTTGTGTTATATAAATGAATTTACATACAATATATATATTACATATGTAAATGGATTGTGTTAATGAACCTATTAAAAAGAAACATTCAATTTTTTAATGTTCAATTAACACAATATATCTAACATAGATATATATATATATATATATATAACATATAAATAATATATATAAAATATATAAATAAATATATAACATAAATAGTTACGATTTATATATGTATAATTTACAATTGTCTAATGATTGTTCTTATTTGTCCTGAACATCCAATTATAATTCACGAACAATTATACTCTCTTCACAGCCTTCACCGTTATTAAAGGAAATATATAAATTTCTAACTTCGTGTATTACGAGTTAATTCTCGTTGTCGTGATTTCAAGATCGGTGCAATGAGTTTTGAGTCGACTTGTAGGTAGTTTCTCGGCGGAAAAAGCATCGAGAGGATCTTAACCTCGTCACGGTCAAACTTCCGCGAAGAAATTCAACCGGCGTGGCAGTTAGAAAGGTAATAAGTAAGCGGACGCGAAGGAAAGTCCGCTGGAAATGATGGAGTGAGGTAAGACCAGGCTTGATGCATTACATTTAACGCGATGCTATTACTGTATAAGTACGTGAAAGTTGCCTTCCCTTGCTGGCTGTACGAAGCTTATTTTGTTAGAGCGAGAGACAGAGACGGAGAAAGAGAGATGCTTCGCTTGCCAGCCTCGAACACGAGTTATTTCAATGGTTTGTTCCATAATGTTACGTCTTTTAAAGAGCAAACAACAAGGTTACCTCTTTACCTTCTCTTTCGTCTTCCCTGAATTAAATTTTCTTTTAATACGATCGTTAGAACGTTATCGAAAGCGGGACTTCCGAATGGCACGCTTCAAGTTCAGTTTAGGTTTAGAGAATAACAGTACATCGCGAAAACGTTTAAATCTAAAATAAACTTACAATGTAACATCTTTTTTTTCCTTTTTTTATCGCAGTATATGTAGATCCTGTCTCCTCCTTTTTTCTTATCTCCACTGCCGTTTCATACTTTTTGTGACGAAGCTTATTCCGTGGATATTAATAATCCGTTATTATTAGATTACGGATTCTTGTGCATTTTATAGGAAATTGTAAGCTCCATAATGTATGTAATATTGTAAATATGATAAAAATATGTAAAATATCAGAAGTATATTTTCTACGTGTGAAAATTCTCAATTTAGAGATTCTATTTTCTTAATTACACTGTCAGAAATGTGAAATGTAAAATGTAAGTATAACACACAAAATACACGATCTAATATAAACATGTATAACATATAAAAAGTATAGCGCTTCCTATGATATTCGATACATAACAATTTTTTTTCTATTAACACGCAGTGTAAAACGTATAAAATATATAAAAAGGAATATTAAAAAACAGAGTACCCTTCGTATAATTCTGTTGTTTCAAAGTGCAATATATAAAATACAAAACGTCCAAAGTACAGTGCTTGCCATAACATTTTAACTAGTTCTTTACTGTTGAAATTATATTCTCCAAAATTATATTCTATAATGTTCAGAAAATTTTCTATAGTCTGATTATTGTTTATAATTCTCTCACAATCAGTGCATTGCGCCTGGAATTAATTTCCACGTCCAATAGCGTAGACATCGGTTTGTTAATCTGAACGATTTGACATGGATAATCACGAGGATGGCCGACACTGGAGAGGAGCGTGAAGGGTTAACGGGCGTATCGTTCGAGAAGTGTGACAACGATCGCGGAGAAAATCTAACGGTACGCGCGAAGAGCTCTCGGCATCGGTTCGCCTACATCGTCGCGCGATATTACGTCCTCCCGTTTCGTAATCCCAGTATACCTCGTTTCGTAACTGAAACGACTAGCGGTTCACGACGATTAGCAGAATGCCACGCGACAAAACTCACTCTATACATACGTAGTCTAGACACGCGAAATTTTCAAACGAGCGCTCTTTTCTTTCTGATTTTATATATATATGTATGTATGTATGTATGTATATGTATATTTTGATTTGTTTGATTCTCTCATTTTCGAACGATCACTCTCCTCTTTCTGACTTTATTTTATGCGTCTCCAATTTTATTTTGCATCTTTGAATTTCTGACTCATTGAACTTTTCTTCAGTTTTATTTCATATCTTGATTCATTTAATCTTTTTCTCCTTTTAATTAATTTCTCTGCTTTCAAACAATCACTTTACACGTCGCAATTCATTCGATTTTCTTGTCGGAGTTTGACAATCTTGTGGGAGTAACTTTACAGCGTGTGTAGATCGGAGATAAATAATACAAATAATACAAATATTTCGAGTGTAACAAAAATATATGCTCATTACACAAGATCAATCCTCTGAAACCAATTTCTTTTCTCTTTCTCGTTTTCTTCTCGAAAGAAACAAAGGAAACGAAGAGTAGTTTCAAAAACCTAGCCCCTAGCCGATAGATCCACTTCCCAGACTCGTGAAACCTCGAAGTGGATCGCTCTTGAACGCTCAAAAAATGTCTCGAACCAAAAGCAAAAGCGAGAGAAAGAAAAGGAAGGAAGGAAGAAAGAAGAATGGAAGAAACGAGAAAGAAAACACGAGAGAAAGAGAGAAAGGAAGCAAATTCCTCTTAAGTAACCCATAAAGGCTATTCACCGCGGTTCTAAAAGGACCCCATTGAGGCTCGAATACCGTAACAACGTTCCGTCGATAAAAGGAGGCGGCGAAAGGGGGCAGGAGAGGGGGAAGAAAAAGCGGAAAGAAAGTATCACGTCGAACGTAACAGGCCGGGTCCGAAAGTTCAGCGACACGTCACGATTGTGAAATCGTGTTTTGGTGGTTCCTCGCGGCGCATTCCGGGTCAGGATCTCTCCTTGAGCGAGGCGCAAGTTCAATGCGAGGCGGTAGTCGCCTCGTAGGAAGCTGGCTGGTTTACCTGAATCTGGCGGGGGCGCCCGCCATAATTCTCCGCCTCGGACCCGCAACTTTCACGCGGCCGTTCTTCTCTCTGCCTCTGCCTCTCTCTCTCTCTCTCTCTCTCTCTTTCTCTTTTCGTCTCTCGCTCGCACTGCCTCGAAGAAAGTGCACATGTAACACTTACATGACAAGCCACTGCCCCCGACGTAACGTATGTATGTATGTACAGGCTGTTCTAAGAGGCTCATCAGGTTTTCGTCAGAGATATTTCGTCAATGCCAATGCCACTGGTCCCGCGGCTGCCCGTGATCTTGATGATTCAGCTCGAGGTCACGTTCAGCCGCTTTTGAGACCATTCTTAGCATTGCCAATGGAGAGGAAACTGGTATTAATAAGGCAATTGCATGGAGAGCCACCGGAGACACTTGAGCTTTTTTTTTCGTGGTATTAGCACGTAGGTTTTGTATTCTGTATTAACTGCGTGTATTTCAGAATGCTAATACCACGGATTCTCGCTTTGATTTTCTATTATCGGCGATATTATCGAAAGGAGTTCGAGAATTTCGAATCGAGTATGCTTGAAAAATGACGAATCGAATGATATATTATCTTATTTAGAGGTAAGCGTTATGCGAAACTACTGTTAATTAAAATAGTTTATATCCTTTCTTTTCGTGAAGCACAAATTGAGAAATAGTATTATGCATGAGATTTTGCATTTGTTCGGATATGTTCGTGTATATTAATGTAATTTTTTAAATAATCCCAAACTGTGCCACCAGTATATTAACCGTAATATTCAATATATTTCAAGTGGTTGTAAATGTGTACATGTCAATATCTGCTATCGTATAAAGTTTAGAGAAACACATTCTTTTAATAACAACGTGAGAGCCAAATATCGTGAAAGCAATTATATAAATTCCAGAAAAATGTACTTTCTTAGTAATAACATGTAAACCAAAAGCGTTTCTCACAATCTTCGGAAGAATTTCATTTTGGAAGTGCTTGTATTTGAAATTATGCGTCGTTTTATTATGTTATATTATAAAATGTACATTTATTCAAATATAAATTGGCACAATCGACAAAATAAAAGAAAAAAGAAACTTCCATGATAATTACGTCTCGATACCGTGTACATGAAATTTGTAAAAATTTCATGCAACACGAAATGTACGTGTGCACACATGTACATATATAAATTTTTTTCTAATGGCTAGACTATAATATTTATAACAATTTTTCAAACGTTCCACTGAGCATAACGATTTAATCATTGTTATTATTGACGATAGTTGAATCGAAATCAAATTATTTACAATTATTTGTAATTTAAATTCGAATTGAACAACTCGTTGTTTAGAGGCAGATGAAATTTGTCTAGCTAGATTCATCCACCGATCACTGGAAGTTAAGACACAATGGAATTTCCATTCGATTGCTACCTGAAACTGGATTTTTCTGTTTAAAATGGACGGAAGAAAAGCCAGTTCGAGGACATCTGCTCGGACGTGACTGTTTTCCGGAAGTTTCCCTCAATGCCAGTGGCTATTCCGAAGTTTCGAACGGCTCGACAAGGACAGTTAGCCGAGACGATCAAAAAAAAAAAAAAAAAAAAAGTAAACTGCAAGGAAACGGAAGAATAAATTACGTTTACGAACGCTCCTTCTATCCACGATCGTAATATCCTCGCACGGTTGAAAAGCAATTTCGGTTTACGTCGCGTTAATGGACACTCGATTTTCTGTGGAAATCTGCCGTACATGTACCGTTTTACTATCGCGCGAACTTCCGTCAGATGACGTTAGACTGTGAGTAATCTTCTTTGTGTCTCTGCCGATGGAATTTAAATAGATCCCTTCGAGAGAAACTGCGGGTCGAAGCAGCAAGAAAAATCGATTGAAACTCGTTGCCGCGAAGAAAACTTAACGTTATCTGACGTTATCTGCAGGAGTCGAGACAGACATACCGTGATACAAAAGTTGCGAACAAGCAGAAGCTTGTAAGAGCATTAAAAATTCGTTTGCAAATGTTCCTAAATCCATGGTTTTATAATTAGGATGCGTGTTTTATGCATTTTGAAATTTTAACGAATGAAGAAATTTGAATCTAAAAGAAATTTGTTAACATTTTTATAGCGTTTGGTATTTTTTTTTTCAGATTATATGTATTGCAATTCGATAGAAACAAAATGTATAGAAATTTTATATTAGACGTAAAACGACATATTTCGAATTCCAACACTTTTGAGACAACATTTGTCAGAAAATAGTTTATGCCACCATCGACCTGGTGCTACCAATCAACCATTGTCGATTTAAATTTCGAAAAGTCCCTCTAAAGTTTGATTCGCCAAACGAGAGCGATTTGTTCGACAGTGACGTATCTACGCGGAGCCCCGGTTGCTAATCGATTCCAGGAGCGTAGCGAAGTGCTCTACTTTGGTATTTTTAAACGGTCCTCACCTCTCGCCGCCCTACCGGTTCGTGGCCGCGAATCCATCTAGCCACTCCACTTCTATCGAGCCACGTCCACTTCTTTCGGTCTACTTTTCGCAGTTGCCTGCTCGAGGCTAGTGTCTATTCACCGAGTGGGTGGGGGCCTAGTCCGGTAAATATTTACAGTTAACGTTGTTACATAATAAGCGTGTACACGTCGGTTCGTCTGATGCAGACGAGGAACCCTGATAACGGGCCATCATTTGCCAGCCCCGATTCCACTACGAGCAGCTGGTCCCAATCCCTTTGCTCCATTCTCTGGGCCTTAAATAGATTAGGTTTTCGCTGAATGAAAATTGAAGAAGGATTTCTTTTTTTTTTTTGGACAATTAACGCGTTTATGTAGTAATTTTTACGATAATATATATTCGCTTGTAAAATAGAATTTAGATTTAGAATATTTTCTTTATGTCTAAAATATATATCATATTTATTTATAATGATACGAATGTTTTTCGTTTATTTTATTTTATTTTATATCTTTAAATATGGAATATTTTCTAGCCCCGATTCCACTACGAGCAGCTGGTCCCAATCCCTTTGCTCCATTCTCTGGACGTTAAATAGATTAGGTTTTCGCTGAATGAAAATTGAAGAAGGATTTCTTTTTTTTTTTTGGACAATTAACGCGTTTATGTAGTAATTTTTACGATAATATATATTCACTTGTAAAATAGAATTTAGATTTAGAATATTTCCTTTATGTTTAAAATATATATCATATTTATTTTTTAATGATACGAATGTTTTTCGTTTATTTTATTTTATTTTATATCTTTAAATATGGAATAAATATGGAATAATATTTTCTAGCCCCAAAAATCCTGTAATTTTTATGCACAAATTTATTTCAAACTTTGCCAATATAATTACAACAATCGAGCAACTAAACGAATTCTAAAATTAGAAAGATGGAGTCTAGATAGAAAGCATTATATATTATACGTTAAATGTTTTATATATATCATATTATATTTTAAATAAATATTATTCATAATATAAATATTATTCATACTATATTTAAACTCTCTCGCAACAACGACTGCAGACAAATGAAATTAAAAGAACCTAAATAAAAAGCAGCTACGCGTTGTAAATAGAAATTACAGCAAATATCACACATACGTTACGTTATCTATTACACATTACATTATATCACATCACACTATTGGCGTATCATGTTATATCGTATCGTGTATACGTATTCTCGATGCATCTTTGCATCTTCAAATTTCCCATACACGCGTTAAAAATCGCTAGCCTGCTCGTAACAGAGCGCGGATGAAATTTCAGAGCGTTCAGAATAGCTGCCTAGCAGGCAACTTATTAGGAAACTTTCGCGTGTCCCACGTAACTGGAAACGATTCGCGTAATGACGCACGAATGGGGAATGTATCGACTCGTTTTTCACTCGTTTACGTTTCACGGAAGTTCGCGAACTTTCTGCCAATCGTTTCCCCGTTGGATTTACATAACCGAAGGACCTCGAACTAGGAGGAAACATCCTTTCGTGGTGTCGACGTGAACACGAAACGAGAGAAAGAACGAACGACTCGAGCCACGCAACGCGTTACAAGCGTTACGTGGTAACGCTTCCGCGGCCTTGCGTACCTGAATTTATCGCTCCAGGTAAATTCACGACTTGCAATCGCACGTTCTTCCTCCTCGTCGTCTGTTCTTTTTCTTTTTTCTTTTTTCTTTTTTTTTTTCACTGCTCTTTGTCCCGCTTTGTCGAGCGAAAGGCTGCCGGACTGTCAAGGATAATATCACGGTCGACTCTGATCGACACTCGCGTGCATTTCTGCCTCGCGAGAAACCCATCGTGGATCGCTCGCCTCTTATCGTTTTCTGCTTCATTCATTTTTCACCTTTCGTTTCTTGGTTCATTGCACATTGGTATTCACTGTTTTATTCCCGTATTCAATTTCTTTTCTTTCGTTTTGGTTCTGTAAATCCGTCGTAAGGATTTCTTGCCTTTCCTCCACTTGATTTACTTTCTGCTCTATTTCTCGGATCGCACGTCTCTCGCTTCTCTTTTTTCTCGACTCATTTCTGGTTTCTACTTTCACGATCTTTTCAGTTGGTGTCGTTTATTGATTTGGTTCGCAGAACGTGTTTCTGACTCGAACGGACGTAATCATGACAGTTCTCACTGCAATGTTCGTGAAACAGGATTGTCAGAAATTATATCTCGTCGAGATGTTTTACACAACACGCTTAATATATATTCACATAAAATTTCCCGTTTAATAAAAGTTCGAAAAAAATTTAGTTGTAAATGTCGATGGGTTAATAATATACAACGAGTAGACTCGTGGTTGGCAGAGCATAATTTCAATTTCAAAAAAGGGTATAACAGTTACGAGATCGTAAATATCGAAAGAATTGTGTTACGAAAATCGGAGAAATTTATGTACAATATAATCGGTCGAATCTTGAATATATTACCAAAAATGAAATTTGAATAAATGAAATGCGATTGTTTCACATTGTCGTTCAAATATTCCATTGCTCTTGCATTTTTTTTTACCTTTCGAATCGATTTCGACGTTACCTCGCGAATTGATAATAATTATTATCAACGACGAATGAATCTGGATCGTTCTAGTCCTGATAATTCTTCTAACAGTGCAAATAGTTACGCGACGAAACTCATTGCTTCTTCATAATGCACGCCATTTCGTCTTCTATTTCGAAATTTTATCGATAGATAATAAGAGCAGTCGAAATATGTGTAGTTCTTTGAGTGGAATGGGCGTTGATGGATTAATTCATCGACAAGGTGAAAAGGATCTGTCGTCGATGATTCAACGACAGGGATCTATTGGCATTGATTCGAGGGAACCTCGACGAATGTCGCGGTTGAAGAAAACGATGGAGCGTCGTTTGCATAATAAGGAGAACAATTCTAACGGTCCTCCGCTCTACATTGGATCGATTGCGGCGACACGCGCCGTTCTTATGGTCGTACACGCGATTGCGTTAACTTTTGTGGACAAGTCTGCTTCGTTTCACGTTTCTTCTTAACGTTAGAAGAACTGCCAGATCACGTCAACGTGATTTCAGGATTTTAGATTTCAGGTATAATAAACGGTTATTTACCCTTTAATGCGATAATTAAAAAGAAAAAAACTAGCAAGATTGGTTCTGACAACTATAATAAATACGTAAATGCTTGTTACTTTATATTCCGTTTTCCGTTTCTTTGTAGATACACGCAGTTTCTAGCGAATTAAATTTTCAACATATCAACAGATGAAGTTTGTCTTATTATTGTCAATTATTCCTTTAAGATAAATAATATATTCTGAAAAATCCAAATCAAGTATTCTTTCGTTCGTAATTTTTTTTTTTTAATCTCTTATAACTGACATTGACATTGTTAGTTGCTCAGCTACTCGTCACGTACAATAATTTAGTACAAATTTTTAATTAATAATATAATAGTATATTAGTGACAAAATATGTAAGTCTATATTATAGTATATTATAATATACTATAATATAATATATATAGTATATTAGTGACAAAATATGTAAGTCTATATTATAGTATATTATAATATACTATATTATAATATACTATAATATAGACTTACATATTTTGTCACTAATATACCATTATATATTATAATATAGTATATTAGTGACAAAATATGTAAGTCTATCTATCAATTAGTAGTAGTAAAGCTTTGATATAATTAATACAGTCGCAAGCCACGAATAAATCAATGATTAATAAAATTAAAATAGAAATGTTTCATTAAATGAGAAGTTAAAGAATTTCCTCGAATCTCTTCAAATTTGTCCGATTTTACTAAAAGCATAAAACGTGAACAATTCAGTGTCAAATTTAATTGATATGGTGGAAGACGTGTTGTTGAGCCATAGCCTGTGGATACTAATATTAACAGTAATAATTTTTAGACCGCTACTGTAAAGAGCCATTCCACATTTCGCCTCTCTCCGAGCTAACTGTACTCTGGAGAATCGTTCATCTCGGAAAGAAACCGTGAACGTAGAATCGTTGAGAAATCTGCTCTGGAGGAAGGAATGGGAAGTAGAGATCTCGAGAAACGTGATCCTTTTTTCGCGTTGGCGACTGGATCGTTACGCAATCCCGGAAAATGCCGCGCTCAAGCGATAACCCTGGCTTCTCTATGGAAATTTCGACCATGAAACGCGGCGTGAATCGGTAACGAGCCTCTATCCGCGCGATCTAATGCACGGTCAAAGGTGAGCAAATATCAGGGACGACGTTACCCTACTCGCACACGAAAATTAAATATCGCGCATCGAGTTGAAAAGTCGATTATTTACATCTGATACTGTCCGATTATTTCTTCGCTACGTATTTATTTTCCCAAATCTGACCGATGATTGGGAAACGAAGTTTCATACCGTTTTATGAAGCGGAAACGCAACCAGTTCGGGTTTTTAGCGTGGAATCGAACAAGACGTCGCTGCTTTCGCTATCTGGGCCAATGGGTCACAATCACAATGTTTCCCGCGTGTCTTCGCTTGCTCGCGTGCGAACGCACCTCCGCATTTCCTTAACACTGTTTCTGTCCTCGTGCATTTCGTCCCCTCTGCTCGCCTTTTTCCCTATCTTTCTTCATTTTCCCAACGTAATTTGTCATTGATAACAAATCGAGTTTCTTCACTTTCCCAACTGAATTTGTCATTACTTGACAACAAATTAAGCTCGATGGTAAAAATGAAATTAAATGTCTACATGATTGAAGAAATAAGTAGCTGAACTTGTAAATTTCTTTTATCGATAGTTGAATAATAAATTTCTGTTAGATAAGTTTCTACATTCGCAGAGATCTTGTCACGTGTCAAGTGACATAGGGAAACGAAAGAATCTGAGATTTCAGTTTCAAAAAAGAGTATAACAGTTACGAGATCGTAAATATCAAAAAAATTGTGTACGAAAATTGTGTACCCAAACCTAACCCACCTGCACTCATTGGAATAACCATCCACTAACAATAACCCACATACTGCACGAATGCCACACCACAGAAATCCAAAGACAGAAATATACGCAAACATAAACCTGACTTCTCAAAATAACATACAAAGAGTATTAAAATATCTCAAAAACATAAACTACTACACACATATCTAATGGCACCGTCATCGCTGTCGATGCGGTATTAAAGAAAAATAGAAGAAGAAGAAGAAGAAAATCGGAGAAATTTATGTACAATATAATCGTCGAATCTTGAACATATTATCAAAAATAAAATTTGAATAAATAAAATGCGATTGTTCCACATTGTCGTTCAAATATTCCATTGCTCTTGCATTTTTTTTTTTTACCTTTCGAATCGATCGACGTTACCTCGCGAATTGGTAATAATTATTATCAACGACGAATGAATCTGGATCGTTCTAGTCCTGATAATTCTTCTAAAAGTGCAAAGAGTTACGCGACGAAACTCACTGCTTCTTTATAATGCACGCCAATTCGTTTCCACGTCCTCGGCGACACCGCGTAACTGTTACACAAGCAGCAGGAAGCGACTAGCAACAACCAAGACGACGACGACAGCAACGATTCGCCCATAAGAATATAAATAAAAACGTTTGTCGCGTTTCGTGGTCGTCAGTCGTTCGACTATTTCGTGAAAATCTCGCGAATCGATCGTCGATTTTCAACCGAGTTTCTCCGGCACTTGCTGGAACAAGGATCGGAAAGGAAGACAACGAGAAGGCAGCCTTCGAGAGGAACAGCTTCCAGTCGAACAAGGAATGCGCATTCCCGCGGCGAAGGACTCGCCTCTCCTCGAATCATTCGAAACTTTTGAAGAACGCGGCGCGAGATCGCCGCGCCTCGTCCGCTCGTGGAATGTTAATTGAACCGTGATAAATAATTGCCAGGAGAGGGAGAACGCTAATTGGCGTTTATCTCCTTGGTGTATTGCCCTTACTTTCTCGAGGAAATCGGTCAAATCTCTCCCAACTTATTTCAGCGATCATCATTGTTCTTCATTCTTCTGATTTATTTATCTATTTAAAGTAACTCTGTATGTGTGTGTGTGTGTGTGTGTGTGTGTGTTTTTCTTTTTTTGTGCAAATGAAAGTGGAGTTTTTAGTCTTAACAATAATTATAAGTTAAAAACTAACGGTGCAAACGTAATTTCACTTTGTAAAAAATATAGAAATTACAGTATTTATTATACAGTTGTAATTTCATTATACAGTAGAAATTACAGTATTTATTTTTATTATACAGTAGTAATTTTATTATTACAGTAAAAATTACAGTATTTTACCTTAAATTAATGGAGGCTATGAAACAATAAAACTGATAAAATTACTGATTGAATAAAAAAAGTGTTTTTGGAAGCGTTGACAAAGATTACCGTCTGCTGTTCATCACTGAGTTTACCTGAAGGTTGAACAGGAATAACATCATTGTAAGTTAAACCTTCATCGTGTGCACATCGATTAAATTTTCGAAGCGAATTTTTAAATAACATTTCCGAATATTCTAATTGTTTTAAACATTACCTAATGTTTCTAACAATTTACTTGCAACAATTAAACAATAAATTCTCCTCTGTAATGTTTCTAAGTGTTATTTAAAATTTTTAACTAATAAATAATTTATAGGAATCTTGAACAATGTACTTAAGAGTAACAACTTTGACTTATTCAATGAAATTGACTAATTTAATTGTTTAATCGTAATATAAAAGTTGTGAAAATTATTAAATAATGTCTAGAAATATTGTAGATATAATTTAATTGTTTCAAACGAATTATTCAAATTGTAAAATAATGAATTTATTATTTAACACATTTAACTATTTATTTATAGTAATTCAATCAGTAATTGAACTTTCAAGCATTATTTCATTTTATTATATTATTCATTTAAATTATATTATTTACAATAAGAGAAAACATAGTTTACATAAAACATAATTCCTTGCAATTTTAAACAATAAACGAGTGAAAATTTTTATATGTTGCGCGATTACTCTAAAACGACGATCACTGTTTAATTCGACTTTTGACTATATAACATTTCTCTACAAAAATTTCTATTTAATATACATCAATGCAGTTATAACTTAGAAATTAATATTATGAAAGTATAAATTTAGTTTTAGCCAGTTATAGGTTAAAAAATTGATAAATTATTACATTTGACATTGTAACATATTTATGAAAGTGTAACCTTGCGATAGAAATCTAAAAACTTGATTAGAATAACAGAAAAATACTTTCGAAAAACTAAAAAAAAATTGTCAACAGTTCCGGGTCACTGACGATCGAAACATTAGATTAACCTTAAGCGGACGGAAATTATCATTATCAATCAAACTTCCGTCGTGTGCACATCGACCAAAACTTAGAAGTGAATTTTTAAATAATATTTCTGAATATTCTAATTATTTAAATATTATCCAATATTTATAATAATTTATTTGTAACAATTAAATAATAAATTCACTTCTATAACATTTCTAAGTACTATTTAAAATTTTTAATCAATTTTTTGTAGTAGTCGCGTCACTAATACATTTTTAAGAAATTTTTATTATCTCTATCGCATTATTAACGACCGAAAGATCAAATTAATGTCAATCGGTACGGAGACAAGAGCTCATTATGAATTGAATTTTTGTCGTGAACACATCGACCAAATTTTAGATGTTTGAAAAAAATTATCAAGTGTCCTGAATCACCGGCGACCGAAATATACATTAACCTTGAGCGGAGAATCATTTCTATCGTGTGCACATCGACTAAATTTTAGAAATTTGAAAAAAATTGTCAATACTTCCGGGTCACTGACAATCGAAACATTAAATTAACCTTCAGTGGTACGGAGGCTCATTACCAATTGAACTTCCGTCGTGTGCACATCGACCAAAATTTACGAGTGAGTTTTTAAATAATATTACTGAATATTCTAATTGTTTAAATATTATCCAACATTTATAATAATTTATTTGTAACAATCAAATAATAAATTCATTTCTATAACATTTCTAAGTACTATTTAAAATTTTTAATCAATTTTTTGTAGTAGTCGCGTCACTAATACATTTTTAAGAAATTTTTATTGTCTGCATCGCATTATTGACGACCGAAAGTTCAAATTAATGTCAATCGGTACGGAGACAAGAGCTCATTACGAATTGAATTTTTGTCGTGGACGCATTCGCCAAATTTTAGATGTTTGAAAAAAATTATCAACTGTCCTGAACCACCGGCGACCGATATATACATTAACCTTGAGCGGAGAATCATTTCTATCGTGTGCACATCGACTAAATTTTAGAAATTTGAAAAAAATTGTCAATACTTCCGGGTCACTGACAATCGAAACATTAAATTAACCTTCAGTGGTACGGAGGCTCATTACCAATTGAACTTCCGTCGTGTGCACATCGACCAAAATTTACGAGTGAGTTTTTAAATAATATTTCTGAATATTCTAATTGTTTAAATATTATCCAATATTTATAATAATTTATTTGTAACAATTAAACAATAAATTCACTTCTATAACATTTCTAAGTACTATTTAAAATTTTTAATCAATTTTTTGTAGTAATCGTGTCATTAATACATTTTTAAGAAATTTTTATTATTTGTATCGCATCATTAACGACCAAAAGATCAATCGATACGCAGACAAGAGCTCGTTAGAAATTGAATTTTTGTCGTGGATATATCGACCAAATTTTAGATGTTTGAAAAAATTATCAACTGTTCTGAATCACCGATCGAAATATATATTAACCTTGAGCGGAGAATCATTACGAATTAAACTTCTGTCATGTGCACATCGACCAAATTTTAGAAGTTTGAAAAAAAATTGACAACACTTCCGGGTCACTGACAATCGAAACATTAAATTAACCTTCAGTTGTACGGAGGTTCATTACTAATTGTACTTCCGTCGTGTGTGCACATCGACCAAAATTTACGAGTGAGTTTTAAGTACAATCAAACAACCAAACCTCAATCTACAATTCTGACTTCAACGATTGGTAAGTTACATGGTTTGGTTTCTTTGGTGTTGGGATAATACTTGATTATGATTATTTGAACCTGAATACGAATTCAATTTCCATGACTTATATCGTAGTCGTATAAGATATACTTTATTAGTTACCATTCTTCAACAATTACCGTGAAATACGTTATCAGAATTTCTCTTTGAATCTAAAATTTGGAAAATAATTTAGTTCTTTACTACTAATTAGAATAGTTCTTTACTATTATTCAAACAAGAATAATTCTTCAATATTTTAAATAGACACTATATCGATTAAACAATTATACCTTATTTTACGAATTCTTTACTTAAATTCAATACAAACTGAAACTTGTGTGAGAAATATATGAAACAGTACTGAATTACAATACATTATAATGAGACCCGTGCGCAGTCACCTCCACGTGGTGGGTCTCGGTAATTGATATGGTTTTACAAACATTAAAGTTTGTAAAACGTTATCAAGCTAAATTGTAAAACGATAAACGATAAACTTTAATGTTTGTGAAAC
>NW_025110215.1:1892525-1968181 GCF_011392965.1 Frieseomelitta varia | reverse complement strand
AGTGAAATCACAACTCGTTAAGTCGAACATTGTACGCTAGCGTTTGGAACGAGAGGATCAGTCGAGACAGAGCGAGCCAACGATATTACTCTAACGGGGGTTGAAAGAGGTAATTCGACTCGGATTGAACGATTCGCTTTGCTTACGAATTTTTATTATTTATTCGTTTCGCTGGCGAATTTTTATCGTCGTTTGTTTCTGAAGGTAGTGAAATCACAACTCGTTAAGTCGAACATTGTACGCTAGCGTTTGGAACGAGAGGATCAGTCGAGACAGAGCGAGCCAACGATATTACTCTTACGGGGGTTGAAAAAGGTAATTCGACTGTGATTGAACGATTCGTTTTGCTTACGAATTTTTATTGTTTCTGGGAGATGGGGGGGGGAGGGAGGTAAAAGTACGATTAGGGATCGTTAAATTTTCTTTATACTATACTAACGTTTGAAATTTAGGGAACGAAGAACTGAGAATATAAAGATTTTTGCCAGCAGAACGAATGTTTTAAACGTGACAGGTATCGACGAATTAAATTTAAACTTTGAATAATTTCGGCAATTCAATATCTCATTTCGCGAGATAACTTATTAATTATAATAATTTTAATAATAAGGCAGCGCACATCTATAACAAGTTTCCATCAATTTCGAAATTGCTTTAATAATATTATTAACGGACGGAGAACAGGAACTTAATTAAGCGCAATCGTATTTTCATTCGGCTGCCTAAAAATACTTTCCATTCCGGTACCATCTCTTTTCAGAAATAGAATAAAAATTCGGCCAGTAATTCCGAGATTACTTCAGTATTATAATATTACAAGTGAACCAACGATTAAAACCCGAGAAATTTAATCCAATTCAACTGAGAACAATACGTACACAATGGTTAAAACTTAATCTTTAGCTCGTTAACGGAATTTTTATCGCTGGATTTATTTAGCTAACAAAAGTTTAATGTAACATCGGCGGACGAACGATATTGCTTGACGAGGCATATTATTCAATGAATTTCATTTGGACGTTGTTCCTACAATGGAATAATTAAAATCGTCGCTCCAATGAGACGCAATTACCGACATGCAATATGTAGCTTTCGGACAAGCTTTAAAGATCAGAACGTTAATTAATATTATTAATTCGCGACAGTTAATCAGCGTTATTACGCTGAAAACGAGTTCTAAAAATACGACAAATTTCACTTTAACTCCACGCGAAATTACTCTTCTCGTGACACTACGATACTGCATAATCTCATTACGGTTATTAACCCCTTTGCGCTGGCAACTGGTTCCGCGGACCATAACGAGCGGCTGAACCGTATACAATAATTCGTCGCATTCTTTTCCTTTTGTCTGTACGATTGCCTCTATAACTCGTCGGTACGATATCAATCAGATAGAAATTATTGAGAAGCAATAAACTTATTAATCGTTTTGCCTGGGTTACATTTAAGTATACTTAAATAACTGAGAAAATGTGGCAATTTGGGAGAAATGATTCACGACGTGCATGGACACGTCATTCCAGCGCAAGAGGTCAAGGTAAATTAAGCAAATTAATGTACGACGATAAAATTCAATGTTTTTCTATTTATTCATTATCGTTGTATAATTCATTTCTTGCAATTCCTCGACGTGCGATAATTTTTAAAACAATTTGTATAATTTTCACAACAAAACAAACAAGAACATCTTTCTCTGACCTGTCGCGTTTGCTTTTCTCATGTTCTCATGTTTAATACAAAAAGAAAAAAATCAAATGCTCCTTTTTTTTTATCGCTTCACATTCATTTTGAAATATCCCCTAATTTTTGTGAGAAATGTGTATTATTATTATTATTAAACGTGTATATATGCAAGCCTTTCGTAGTCAAAAAGTTTAACCCCTTGCGTTCGCGGACCATAACGAGAGACCGAAACCGTACACAATAATTCGTCGCTTTCTTTTCCTTTAGAGCTCGTCGGTGCGAATATCGCTGGATAGAAATTATCAACAAGTAACAAACTTATCATCTGTTTCGTCTGGGTTACATGCAAATATACTTAAAACTAAGAAAATATTGCAATTTCCAGAGTCTGTGAAAGTCACCGAGAAAAAGGCTCTCGTCTCTCTGTATAAAAAATATATTCCCTGTGCCTGAACCGGGTCGAGCTAATCCGAATAATAATCTTGCATCGAGGTTGCGTTTCTATCGAAATTTCTCACGGCTGTGAAACGAGAAAATTTCGTCGGTGGCCGAAACTGTTCGATGGCCTGCAGGCTATGGAAACGCGATCGACTCGCTCGAGGCACAAGAAACGAAACGATACGATACGACGCAACCAGGTGAATTAGAAGCTCCGCGTTGGAGAAAAGCTTCTTTTCCGCGGTAAGTCGAATTTATGGCGCGCGTTTCCAATCACGTGTTTCGTTTCTATCGAAGCGATACGTACCCTCCACCCCTTCGTCCGCCATTTTTGCTCCCTGCGCGACCGGGCAACGCGATAAACGTTTGTTTGCTTGTTTGTTTGTTTAATTCGATCGCGCGACACGATCGGTTAATTACATCTAAAAGGTAAATCACTGACCTGTTAAAGAACATTTTATTTCACCCCCGAATTACATAAAAAATAATATCTGTAAATATAACAATTGAAATATATTCTTTTTACACTTGTTTAATTAATCTTGGTATCATGAGATGAACTGTGTTAAATGAAAATTCTATTTCTTTTGTTTTATATTGAATTGTAAAGTAAGTGCTTAAATGAATTTTTTATTATATTGAAGTCTATAATATGATAAAAATAAATTATAAATATAAAATGTAATATTATATAATATTACATTTTATATTTAATTATTTTGAAAGTAAATAAATTATTATATATATTATATTTAATTATTTTGAAAGTAAATAAATTATTGTATATTTTAGATTTAATTATTTCGAAAGTAAATAAATTATTATATATTTTATATTTAATTATTTTGAAAGTAAATAAATTATTATATATTTTAAATTTAATTATTTCGAAAGTAAATAAATTATTACATATTTTAAATTTAATTACTTTAAAAATAAATAAATTACGACGAAAACAGCTTTTTAATATTCAATTTAATGTTGACTAATATTGAGCAACAAATTTACCAGAATGAGCTGAGAAATTTTCCCTTCGATGCATCGCAACGTGGACGGTGATCATATGAAAAAATAAATACGCGATTTTAAAGCTAGTCTTCATTTTTATATTATTTCGTTTGTTAAATGGACGACTGCGAGTTTGATGATAAATTTTCAAAAATAATGTCCATGATTGTCCCTTTACGTTTCTATTTATGAGGTTGATCAGCGTGGTTTCTAAACGCTGTATTGCTCACGTAAGATTACAATACGCACTAATTAATTAAATTTCGAACGTAGCAACGTTTAATTAATTAGTTGATTATGTCTATACTGGTCATCGATGTGGCTTCTAAACGCTACATTTGTCACCGTTGTATTTACTGTAAGATTACAACGCGTGCTAATTAATTATGTCCACGTTGAATCTCGTGGGAGCAATTTCACGAAAATTGGACATATTACGAAAATGAAAACGTGTTGAATTGTACGACTCGACTTATGACAACCACACAGTTTTGCACAAACGAAGTTTTGAACAACAGCAACCCAAACACAAAGAAAGAAATCGAAGGAACCTATTAGGGATCCAATTCGCAAACATTTCCAAACGCAACGTGAGAATAATTAAAATAATAATTATTCTTTTCTTTTTTGAACGAAACGTCGACGTAAACAGACCCGATTTCAATCAACGGCAACACATTACGCACATTTTTGTCGAGAAAATGCCGCGCGACCGATCCTAATGCATTATCGGCGACATTTGCAAAATAAACGGATCATCCGGCTTAATTCAATTCTGCAAACGTCGATTTTAATAATGATTGTTTAATCCGAGTTCGTGCGCCGAGCCCGGCGTATCTCGTTAAGGGATATCCAGCTGCCAGAAGTATCAATAATTAAATCACGCAAAATAATGCCAATTGTACAAACACGCCGGGCAGCTCGGATATTAAACTCAACCGTTCGCAAAACGGTGTAAATAAATTATCGGGAGGGGGGGAAACTTTTCAAAAACCCCACGACCGATCCTTAACCCGAAACACGCCTAAATGGCGCGTCGAACGCGATTATTCAACCTAGTTTCATTTTCCAGTTTTGTGAAAATTTCCAGCGCTGGCCGCCGGTAATCACAACGTTCGAAAACAATCGAGTCCGCGCGGAAGAACATTATGAGATCTCGCCAGACCGAATTTAACAATTAAACTGATATTTATGAGTGGCAAATTCAAACGTGAAATCTGCTCGGTGTGTGTGTATGTAGTGAAAAATTGAAAACAGTGGTATCGCAACAACGCGATATTCGTTATAATTAGACCGCGAGATTTTATGCATCTGTAGGGAATTTGAAAGTGCAATATTCGAAAAATGTATGGAACATATAAAGTGGATTATTTGCAACAAACTTCTATTTCGATTTCATTTCGTACGAAAGTGTAAAGGTATCCGCAAATTAGTTAACATTTCGTAGACGAAGCAAATTTTTGTCTTGTAAAAATATAAATTTGTACGAAGGTGCAGAAATGGACGCGTGTAATATTAAAAAAAAATACACAGAATATCTGTATAACGTAGAATATTTAAAGTATTTAGATTACGTGAAACAAATTCCCATTTGAATTTCATTCCTTTGGTTGTGCTCTCAAAAACATAAAAATAAAACATCCTTAGACTAATTATAATATTTCGTAGACGAAACAAATTTTTGTCTTGTAAAAATATAAATTTGTACGAAGGTGCAGAAATGGACGCGTGTAATATTAAAAAAAAATATACAGAATATCTGTATAACGTAGAATATTTAAAGTATTTAGATTACGTGAAACAAATTCCCAGGCTAGTTATAATATTTCGTAGACGAAACAAATATTTGTCCTGTAAAAATATAAATTTGTACGAAGGTGCAGAAATGAACGCGTGTAATATTAAAAAAAAATACACAAAATATATGTATAAAGTAGAATATTTAGAGTACGCGAAACAAATTTCCATTTGAATTTCATTCCTTTGGTTCTGCTCTCAAAAACATAAAAATAAAACATCCTTAGACTAATTATAATATTTCGTAGACGAAACAAATTTTTGTCCTGTAAAAATATAAATTTGTACGAAGGTGCAGAAATGAACGCGTGTAATATTAAAAAAAAAAAAAAATACACAAAATAAAGTAGAATATTTAGAATATTTAATACGTGAAACGTACTTCATCTTTTTGGTTTGTTCTTGAAAATATGAAAATGAAACAAAAAGAGTTTTCACTAGACTGGTCGCAATATTTCGTAGACGAAAAACAAATTGTCATTTCGTAAAAGCATAAACTTGTACGGGAACAATCTATGCTGGCTCGCTTCTTAAAAAATGACACTTTATTCTACCGGAGACTAGCTTCAGATTTTAAAATACAGCCAGACGAAATAACAGATGATTCTCATACAGCACGAAGTAGAATATCGTAGCTAGGTCAGACCTTTTTCTCAACCGTGAGTCGCGATCTCTATGTTTTATCCGGACACGGACTTTTAACCTCCTACGTTCCATTTTACGTTGATCTTCTTCACTCTTTAGCTCGCTTCGAAACTTTCGCGTAACAAACATAACAGACAACCCAACGCGACAGATTTTTCCCCAAGTTCTTCAGAGACCGCTGAATTCCTGTTTTAAATTTCCTATGAAGTACAATTTTTAACAATGCGCAAACAATTTTGAATGGAAAAATTCCACTCTGCGAAAAATCCTCTCGACGCGACGAATCTTCTCGAAATTTTTCACTTTTTCATTACTTCGGTTTCCAGCTTTAAATTCTTAATGTAAATTTTGACGATACTTGCACGAAAAATTGCCGAAGTAATAAAAAAAATTTTCGATTTCCTATGACGGATTCCGAAACTTTGTTTCAAATTAGTAACCCTTGTTTGAAATGTTTTTTTACAGTTTCACGGTGATTCGATTTCCAACACATTTTTTAATGGAATGTAAAAGATATTAAATTGAAAAGATGTTAAAAAATTTACACGGCATTCTCAAACATTCCGCATTGAGATCAGAGCACGCTTCGTGAAAAAATCGCCTCGACGACGAGAATCTCCGACGATTGATGCCCGCCAAATTCAAAACGAATCCCACCGCCAACGAAAACTAACTGGGAAAAGAAAAACTAGGTTTCTCCCGTTAAAAATAAACAAGCAAAACAAAAAGAAATTCTACCAGCCTCTAAATGAAACACAAAGATGACACCAGTGACATAACGATTGTAGCGACCTCTACTTTTAAAGAATTTAGATCAACGACAACTATGTTCATTAAATCGTTCCGTCGAGATGTGTATTTAATATAAACAATAGAATATTTGAAAGTTGTTAGTAATTTTATTATCACCATGGAAATATTTACAGAAACTTATATATACTGCAATTATCACGTTAATTATTCATTCGTTATTTAATCTTTCATTATTTAATCTTCGTTATTCGATATTTATTATTAGTAATTATATATTTTGTTATATTGATAATATTTTTATAGAAACTACTAAAATTAATTATAATAATATTTTAATATATAATTATAATAATATTTACAATAAATTTGAACGGAGTTATTATTATTCATTTGTAGTATTGTGATATTAATTTAAATTATCATCATAATTATTACACGATGAATTCAAAAGAGAAAACGAATCGGTTTGGTCGCTCGTTATGGTCCGCGAGCCAGCCACTAGCGCAAGAGGTTAAACTGCAATGGCGTAGAGCAGTGACGACCTAACCCAAACCTTTCTGAGAAGTAGGTCAAATTTTGTTCACTATTTTTTTTTAGTACCAGCTCGTGGGTCACCAAGTCAGTGGCGTCACTTGGAAAAGGGGAGAGGAGAATGGTTATAAACTACTTTCTTTTGGTTTTCTCACTTTTATAATCCTCTAAAAAGTTTACGTTTCCTTTTTGTTTTGCAACTTTTACTTTTGCGAGTGAAGAGCAAAAAATAAATGTCGACGTCGAAAAATTGATATAATATGCACTAGATACATTAGATATATATATATATATATATATATATATATATATATATATACTTTATTTCTTAATATTTTTTATTGTCTGTTCTCTCTTTTATTATGTACAAAACTAGCAAAACTACCCATTCTGGGAATGGGATCTAGTGTGGTTTTTAATGTTTATTACATCTGTTTTAATCGTAAGCGCTATATAAAATTTTTTGGACACAACTAACTCATATAACATTTAAGACTTAAAATACCTATATGTATACATAACCAAGTCGTAAATCCTCCATAAAACACAATTATGCATTTGTTTCTTACTTTTAAGCTCTAGCCGAACACTTGTAATTTTCTTAACATTTTTTGAAAAGAGGGGTTTGAAAAATAATTAAAATTCTTTTATATATATGATGATAAGTTTATAAAAATCAACGCCTGGGTCATTTAAAAAGCCTGCGCGGGTCAGTGTCTGACCCCGCGAGTCATAGGTTCGCCATCATTGATCTACGAGGACGTTATTGAATAACGTGATATGTATAAAACTTTCAGTAAAAGTTCTTGACGATTCTATGATATTATATGACGATTCTATTAAATTCATAAAATGTGTTATTGAAATAAGTGACGTACGTTTGAATACATTGGCGCGATGAAATAGTAATTCGTCGTATAACTTTTTATATCAGTTTTAACGCCAGTCGAAAAATATGAGCGTCTGACATCGGACGTCGTTAAAATATTCATAAAACTTCGGCCTTAAGTGTAATATTCATAAAATATTTTTTGCCCGATTCAATTTGCTGATAAGCCGACTTTACTTTTTTCAATAAAGTCGATTCTTGCTAAAAACAAGTATCAAATGAAAACATATTTAAACATCGTTCAGTCTCAATTGTTCGAACGTGCACACGTGTTCACACAGAATTCACGTTTGTTTCTTTTTTTTTTTTTTTCTTCCTTAAAGAAACGGAGAGAAGTAGTCAAGTTTGGCTGGACAAGTGTCTCTGATCGAGTTTGAATTCGCCGGAGGATAGCTGTGCGCGCGAGGTCTCAGCTATGGGAGGACGCGAAGAGGAATTCGGGCTTGCACTCGAGGCTTGTAAGACGTGGCAGGTGGTCTCGAGGGGCCGAGCCACTCGGCTAGAGAACGCGTCACGGGCTGCAGACGAGGCAGAAGCATTCACGGGTCTTGATTTAACACCTTGGATTAATTACAGTCTGTGTACCCACGACGCGGACGTGCGCGCGTAAAAGGCCACGCTCCGCGTCGTCGTCGTGCCCGAAAATTCGTCCGCGCTAATGCACAACGAAAATACACACGGACGCGCGTGTGTTCCCGTATCCGCGGCGACAGACATTTCGCCTGAATGTTGTTTAACACGCGTGATTTCGCCTGCGTTTCTGCGAGTGCTCGAGAGATCGTGCTCGAGGACTCGAGTGTAAAGAAGAACGCGTTGTTGCAAGCTTGAAATTTTCGCGGAGACATTCTATCGACGGTGAAATCGTGTTGCATCGAGCGTCACTCGAGAGAGAAGCTCCGGTTTTGATTTCACCGTCGTTGCGCCGGATCAAGAAGAAAACTTTTGGAAAACTTTTCGGAATATTCGCAGGCAGATGGTAGCGCCAAGTGAGAATAGATTTGAAAAGAGAGGGGACTGGCGTCGAAGAACTTGAAAAGTCATAAATACAGAAAGTGCATAGCAAATCATAAAAATCGAAAATACAGAAGAACTTAAAAATATAATAATATATATATATTATTATAATACATATAATAGTGTATATAATTAACTTAAAAAATATGCAAAGCGAGAATAGATTTGAAAAGAGAGAGGACTGGCGTCGAAGAAAAGTCATAAATACAGAAAATGCATAGCAAATCATAAAAATCGAAAATACAGAGGAACTTAAAAAAATATAATAATATATATATATTATTATAATACATATAACAGTGTATATAATTAACTTAAAAAATATGCCAAGCGAGAATAGATTTGAAAAGAGAGAGGACTGGCGTCGAAGAACTTAAAAAGTCATAAATACAGAAAGTGCATAGCAAATCATAAAAATCGAAAATACAGAGGAACTTAAGAAATATAATAATATATATATATTATTATAATACATATAATAGTATATACAATTAACTTAAAAAATATTACATATATAATTTTATTAACAATCACAACATAGTCATTTTGACGATATCCTGAAAAGATTCTCCTATCATAAAATAGAGTGAACTCTCCTTAATTAACTGGATACGAAGAATGATACTTGAGAAACTAAATTGATAGATACGAAAATGAAAATGCGATTGAATTGAAATTCACCGAGTCTGACGAAACAGACAGAGAGCAACGAAGAGACAATGTTTCTTCCTTTCTTCTTCGGAAGACTGATGATGAAGACGAGAACATGTTCACGTGACTCGTCTGTAAATACGCGTGCTTAAATTGAGTATTTAATGGCTCGGTTCGTGACTGGAAGCGTTCCATAAACTGGCTGCCGTCACGTTCGAATTAGTTTCGAGGGATCATAATCGGCAAGGGCTACAAAATCCACGTATTAAGTCGGTCATAAAAATGCTAATGCGGCAACGATCTATACCGCCTTCCATACCCATTTTTTTTTTTTTCCTGGAATTATATACGCCGGCGAGCATAAATGAGTTTTTCATTTATGAAAATCTTCTTTTCCGCGCCGTGTCGTTAAAACCGATACGCTCATCGGCCGAGAAACCGAATTAAACCGTGAGCGAAAAATTCTTCTTCGAGGCGAGGGCAAAACGGAAGAAATAGAAGGAAAGTGGAACGGAAGAGAGGGAGAGAGAGAGAGAGAGAAAGAGAGAGAGAGAGAGAGAGAGAGAGAGAGAGAGAGAGACGGAGAACCACAGGATGCGGGATAATTAATCCATCGAGTTGAGTTTGTTTAGCGGTTAAATTTCGATGTGAAATTCGACTTCCGTCGGCATCGCTTCGTTCGAGACTAATCCAGCAATTTAACACGATAGATTTTAATTAAAGCAACACTTTTCGAGGTTAAATCGATAATCTCTTAATTCTATAGATAGGCGTCCAGTTGATTTTAAAATGAATTCAATTAGCAGGCGGTGGGGAATTTCGCGCCCGCCGTGCAAAAATTTCGGAAAAGAATTGTGTGTACGGTTGAATTGGGGAAAGCCGTTGAATCTCTGGTTGGAATGTGCTACGCGATAATAATTATGATCTCTTGGTTATTTGATGGAATTATTATTTGAAGATCACGGAATAATTTAGTACTGACTGAATGAATCTTGAATCATTCTCGTTATTATCGAAATTACCCTTTAATCTTCGATAATTACCCTTCTTAACTAACTATTCTTAAAGCATCGGAGACATCAAAATAATGCTCATCTTCGTACTATAGATTCTCTTTTGCAGATCGACCCTTTTGTAAATCAATTTCTTTTTTATCTATAAATTTGTTTTCTTAAGCCGTTTCAATAAAAATAAGATCCGATGTATAATAAGTTGTTCCAAAATAAAAAATTTTTTACTACGTAATAACACTTAAACAAAAAATAATACAAAATGATAAAATTAACATAAAGTATTTGTTTTTAACGCTAAAAGTAACTTATATGCACATATGTAGATTCATTCTGCAACTGCACGTGTTTTATGTATTTGTTTTATACATTACATATTATGTAAAATATTATATTATATATTATGTATATATGTATATATGACATATTATATAAAATATTATAAAATATTATATTACATATTATGTATATATGTATATATTACATATTATATAAAATATTATAAAATATTATATTACATATTATGTATATATGTATATATTACATATTATATAAAATATTATAAAATATTATATTACATATTATGTATATATGTATATATTACATATTATATAAAATATTATAAAATATTATATTACATATTATGTAAAATATTATAAAAATTATGACTATATTTATAATATTTTTATAAAAATATTGTAAAAGTTATGACATTCTGTAGGAATGATAGTTGCTACAGGAATGATTAATAATAAATCCACTAAATGTTCACGATTTGAAGGATCAGTCAAAATATTTCGTGCACAGAATTTCATTTTTGAAGGGACTTTATCATTGGAAACTAGTAGTAGAAATAATGAAATGTATGACTTCACTTCCCAGTCATTTGATTTGCAAAAGTGTTGACCTACGGGATACGAAACTTGTAATTCTATCATTCTGTTTGAAACTTCTTCAGTTATTTTTAAAAGACCGGTGCGAGTCAGTTGCATCGTAACTGATTCGCTCGAAATTTTTAACGATTAATTTTAACAAAAGATTAACACCAGTCGACACTAAAGGACCTTCAAGATGGTCCTTCTGGCGAGACGAACGCAGGGATTTTTGTTCGAGGTAAGAGCAGCCTTCGGATAACAATTTTCCATCTATGCGAAACCGATGGACACGAAACACCTTCGATCCGCAGGAAAATGATAGGTCAGCAGGAACCTAAACATTTTCCCAACGGCCCTGTTACTCGACATCGCACTTAGCTTCATTTTTCACGTGAGAAAGGATCCCTGGGAAGCACGGGGAGGCGCAAAAAAGCGCGATGGCCAGTCGCGGCTACTACGTTCGACGTCGAGAGACGAGATGAAAAAGGAAGCGGACTTTCATTCTCGTGTTTACCGCTCCGTAACACGTTCCGTCCATTTTTCAATTCCACGACGACGAATGCCTTCGCCCGCACGAATTTTTCTAATTTTTCCTTCCATCTTTTCTTTTCTTTTCTTTTCAGCTAAATATACAGCCCCGCGTTTAAGCATACTGAACGTCGCGTTTCACTCGACCAGACGAGTCCACTGGAAATTAATTCGATTTCTTCAGAATCATTAGAAATAATTTTCTCCACTTTCTTTCGGCTCTGCGTTTAAGAATACTCTTCGTCACGAGACGATTCCACTGGAAATTAATTCGACTCTTTGGAATTGGATGTTAGAAGTAATCCAATAGGAAGATAAACCAATCGCGAAAGTTAGGACATAATCAAACGTGGAATTTTCGATCTCCGATACTAAACTGAAAGATTCTAAATTCAATTTTAAAATACTTTCATTAAAAATTCATTGACATTCCAATTTAGGAAGTTGTGCGCGAAACGAATGATTATTGCAGATCTTACGGATTATCGAGAGGATTGTCCAGCGGCAAGTAGCAAGCTATTTAGAGCTTAACGGTATATTGATCGATTCGACGTGATCGTTTAGATAATCGAACCGAAGCGAATCGTCCTACATCGTCGACTTTGCCTCCATAAAGTGAGATAATGGCACTAATGACGCTTAAGTCAAGTGAAACCGCGCCGCAGTTTATGGAGAACCCCCGTAATGGCTTGTCGATACGAGACCTTTTTGATAGATACAGGCGGACGATTTATCACGACATCTTTATCCGCGAGCAAGCAAGAACCCTTCCTCGATGAACAAAGGATCCTCGGGGAGGATCCTAACGAGGCGCGCGACATCGTGAATGAAATTACGAAATCATTCGAGTTAGTTTTCGTTGTGGAATAATTAAGATCGAATCATATTTCATTGTTGGGTGAGAAATTTTCTAATCCTGAAGAACGTGTGTCAACTATTAGAGAACAGGTCAAAATATTAACACGATATTCCACATTTCAAATTTTACGATTCATAAAATTCATCAAATATCGCAAATTTTATACAATTTATTATTACAAGGTGGACCTTCGCAATTCAATATTTCGCATGTTAAATTTTACGATTCATAAAGTTAATCATTAATATTATAAATTTTATATAATTAACTATTATTACAAGGTGGAGAAAATTCAAGGTAAATTTATTCTAGATAAATTTCATTGCTATGCTCACTATGGCTTTGTCTAGGTTCTTTTTTCTTATAACAGAATCATTGAATTTTATATAATCAACTGTTATTACAAACTGGAAAAAATTTAAGATATCCCAGATAAATTTTATTGCCATGCTCACGTGAGTTTATCTAGTTTGACGTTTGTTTAGAAATTATTGGATAATTGTGTTTCGTTCTACTTGTTTCGTTCCCAAAATCAATCAAACTGCATTCGTTCACCTTTGTTGTTAAATTTTTTAATTTGAGGATACGCTTTCAAGGATTGAAAACGATCGCCGCGTAATGGAAATTATTCAACAGGAAAAATGATCTTCACTCTCGCGTTCATGCATCGAACACTCGTTCTCTGACGATTACTTCATCCCTGGAGGTTCCACAACAACACGGCAGAGCAAACACATTCAACGTATCACGCGCATTCCGCCAGTTCATCGCGCCACGCGTTTCGATATTCTCCAACAACCGCGTCGCATTGTCAACTAAATACTAGACAAACGTTTGTCCACCGCTCCCGTCAAATTAAACCAACATCTGCCCGCAACAAAGGCGTCGACTCTTGATTATCGCGAAATCAAATCTCGCGTTTTAAGCGTGGAAATTCGTTTGCTCTCTCAGTTGGGATTATTTTTTAACATCGAGATTAAATGAAATTTGCGGCGGTACCTGGAAATTTTTGCAAAGGTACGGTTTTCATTTTTATAGGAAACTGATAGAATACAAGATTCACATAGTACAAAGTAGAAATATAAAATGAAAAGTGTAATACTAATATCGATAGTTTTTAAATATTTATTATAAATTTGTTACGAATATATAAATTATTAATAAGTATAAAAAATATATAAATTAAAAATATATAAATATATAAATATATAAATATACAAATATATAAATTATTAATAAATATAAAAAATATATAAATTTATATATAAATATACAAATATATAAATTTATATATAAATATAAAAAATATATAAATTTATATATAAATATACAAATATATAAATTACTAATAAATAGAGTAAATATAAAAATTTATTATAAATATATAAATTACTAATAAATAGAGTAAATATAAAAATTTATTATAAATATATAAATTATTAATAAATATAGTAAATATAAAAATTTATTATAAATATATAAATTATTAATAAATATAGTAAATAAAAATATATAATATAAATATAAATATATAATTATATAATATATAATTAGTAAATATAAATTGTCGATAATTTTTGAATATTTATAAAGTAGAAATGAAGAGTATAACTAATAACTAAATTATCGATAATTTAGACTGTTATTATTTCGTAAAACGAAATCATGTTTACTTGGTCTCAGTTCGAAGCTTGAAAGCTCTACTTTTTACAGCCTTGAATTCGTTTTCTCCAAGGATGATTTAAACGGATAGGAAAGTAAGGATACTGTTGTCTCGAAAGCTGTAGAAACGTCTCTAAAAATAATAAAAAATTTTGTCCATGGCTAGATCCATCACTATCTCGAAGAATGAAATCTCCTTCTTAGAACGACCTCTCGAAACCTGCTGTACGATTGCTTTTTGCCACTTTATCGAATTTTGAATGTATTCAAAGTTCAACAAAATGTTGAAAAAAGTCGCAAATTCTAAGGGCTTGACTTCATTCTTCAAAACGATGGTGAACTTAAAAAATTTTTGAAAATTGCTCGAATGTTTAGAATTATATATGAAATAAAATGATAACACGTAAAACGATTTTTCACCAGGATTCCGTTTTTTTTTTTTTAAATTATACTCTCAAGAATATGAATTTGCAGAAAGGTCAAGAAGTTTCAAACTTGACTATTAAATCCGACAAAAACAAGAATCAAATTATTTTGAAAGTGACATAATTGTTTATTATTTATTATTTTGGAACTGATATTATTATTTATTATTTATTATGAAATTAATTTGAAAACGACAAGAAGATTGGAAAAGATTCGTATTAAAACGTTTTCAACTATTATCTATTTTCTAACGAGTCTAATGTTTCTAATGCTTATTGCAATAACTCACGGAATATGTATCCACAGTATCTTATCTTGCCTCGTAATCGCAGCTAATAAAATTCCACGAACGAATACACAAGTGAGAAAGTTTCTTACGATACGCGTGCGAGCACTTTCGTGTGCCATTCTAAACACACGCGCGTACTCACGCAAACACGTGCAAAATATTCAAGTTGTAATGCTCGTTATAATATTCAACGGCGGACAAACAATAGCAGAACGCGTGTAACTGGCGGTTCGTGACGCCGTCGGATATTTTTCAACAGTCATTTTGCAGATCGTGACGAGTCTCGCCGAGAAAACTGGCGTGCTTACGTTTACGCTCAGTTTTCACTGGAGTGAGAGGAAGAGAAAAACTCTTGGCTGACTCGGTTGGTTTTTGCGAGCGAGAGGCAGTTGCGTGAAGATTGATTAGGGGAAAGAAAAGGGCGGTTGCACCCAGTTCGAGGGGTTGATAATGAGTTTATTGCAAAACTGGCTGGTTCACCTGACAGGTCGAGAGTCGACAGGTTCTTCGGCAACGTTTCACGTGTAGATAATGGCAGGCTGATTAAGTTGCCCAATTAGCCAGATCACGATACGATTTCTTCGAGATGTTATCAAGCGCGGCGTACTTCAAGGTGGTGGTGGTGTTTCTCGTGGTCTCGGGAAATAAAGCGCGGCGCTTTGGAGATTTTTCGTCGGAACTCGGCGGCGTAATTAAAACGTTTCTTGTTAATGCATCGTAACGTCGAGATTTAGCCAATTACAGCTCGTTCTATCGAATTTACGTTGCATTATCAGGAGATGAATAGGCAGAAGTAATTAATGAGACCTGAGCGTTAACTATGACGTAATTAATGCTAACGATGAGAAACGATAGCGACGGCTGAAGCACGCGGCTGGCTCTGCTCGGGGATGTTGAATATTTGAAAGAAAAAAACAAAACCCAGAGAAGCTTGCGGCTTTGAACGTGTTAAATGAAACAGGCGTGTAACGAATTTGCATTAAGACGTTTTTAAATACACGTGTGTTAAGAAATTGTGCACGCGCACGCGTTTTCATTATTTTAAAATACCCCGTTCTATTCTTATTAAATGATTTTATATATTAAATGTAAAATAAAACTTTCATTCAATAACATAATACAAAATAAAATTCTCATTAAATAGTATGATATAAAATATTACACGCTGTCTTTAATACGAACATTGGTACGCGTCTTTTAATTCAGAAAGTGTGTTCCAAAGAAATTCTGGTGGAAACTATGGCTATTTAGTTCAATTGAAAATTTGACAACAAATAATCGTCATAAATCGTGCAGTCGACGTTTCAGTAATGTATCATGAAGTACAAGTACAGATACACGGAACATGTAACTTTCACGTTGGTAGAACAGTTTCGAGTACAATGAATTAATGTGTTGATATTTTGTAAATTGTATGTTTCGATATTTCGTGGAATTTGGATATTGAAAATTACACGGGATTGAGATTGAAAAAAAAAACCTAACAGCCTGAATCATTTGGGGGGGGAGTGGCCTTTTCAGACTATTGTTTCTTTCTTCAAGCGCGTAATCAAACTCGTCCATTTACATTTGCCAACGTTGGAAACTTCAAACGGCGTTTTCCATCTTCGTGTAATATACATGCATCGCTCTGTTCGTGATGCTCACTTTTACTCGCCGGTTTACATGAAAATTTCAGCCGAATAATGAATACGGTGAACAGGCGCGGTTGTGCGTGCGTGGGCACAGACGACGAAACCGCCATCGGGGTTGGCCCGCGTTCTGCATTCTCCCCCTCTCCGACCCCATTAAATATAAATTTTCACCGAGACTGTTTTTAACCGTCAAATTCAATATTTAGCGGAATGTCGTTGCCCTCCCCCCGTATAAATAATTGACAAATCCAGAGCGCGGTTTCATCGATATTTAATTGAAACACGCCTCGATTGATACGAATCCGCGTTTATTCAGCGCTCGCCGACGAGAAAAAGACCTCGGCCGCGGCGCTGCAATCAACAGCGCGGAAACAATTTCGTCGAGCTGCGCCGCACCGCTTGATGATGGTGAATTCCTTCGTGGATTCCTGTAATATCGCCGCGATAAACGAAGCGATTGATCCTTGAGCGTGAAAAATCTCCACGAGCCACGTCAGAATCTCACGTTACGTTTGACAAAGGAGGGGACGGTATAGTGTTCGTTGTCGATTGCATTCGAATATGTCTATCGTTGGAATGTATTTTGAATTCGAGCAGCTTTCGGACGCTAGCGTGAGAATACTTTCGACAGAAATTGCTCTATCGTCGTTGCACGATTTCTCGATCCGCGACAGGTAACGATTAATTGGTAATTTTCGAACGTTTTTCGTAATTAACTGTGCGAATATAATCTGAAGCAACTGATTATTAATTTTATATTAGATTTTTTTATTTTATGAAATAAAGATATTCGGTTTTTAAGGAGTTCTTATTATTACAATCACTTTACTTTTAGATCTATCTACGTTACAATGGCTTTTACTGTTCTATATACTATCTTTATGGTCTATACATATATATACATACGAGATAAATAGCTTATTAGGACAAAAGATGTCACGCATCATAGATCGCATGCCACTTTATATGTATACATGATTTACAGTTATTTCCAACAGCGATTGCTTGCAATGATCTTCGACTTTCTAATTCTACCAACAAAAAAGAATTATATCCTTTTGCTACGAAGAGAAGCTACAGCGAGGCGAAGTGTAATAAAATTGCTCATTGCGTAACTTTCAAACATACCTGTCACCGACGCGCGAACGCGTGATCTACGACTTTCCAATTCCGGAAAAGGAAAAGGGAGAAAGAGAATCCATCAAGTTTCACCGAGAGAAGAAAAATTACGAATAGATTGCCGTAAAAGATAGAAAAACTGTCAACGAAATCGCTGTTGCATTGTCGCGCAATTTCCGCGGTGTAATGCAACGCCTCTGATTCCGTCGTTTGCCCGACGACAGGTAACATACGACAGGTGGCCCGTTTTTGAACGCACGCGAGCCACGCGTATTAGAGTCCCTCGCCTTTCACGTAACCGCGGCTCTCGACTCAAAGGATAAATGCCGGCCGGATACAAGCGGCGTTCATTAGCACTTACGAGGACATTAGACGCGGCAGCCAGTTTAAAGTCGAGTCTCGTCGTCCATTAGCAGCCCCATCTTTTGCATGTTATGAACGCGTATTAAATCCACGCGCTCTTCCTTCAACGGCCGAGGGCTGTCCTCACGTACGACAACTCTAACTGCCGTGGAAAATGTGCCTGCCGGAACGCGATTTCCCTAATTAGCCAATGTTTCGTAGCTTTGCGCGATGTGCAGTAACCTCACTCGTCGATTCCAGAGTGACTTTCGTCCCATCGTTGCGCACGTGCGTCTGACTAAAGAGAGTCTATACTACTGGATTCGCGACGAGACACGTCGAAGAATTTACGAACGGCGAACAGTCTGTTTTGCGAGACGAATATTATATTGTGATTAATGTCAAGTATTACAATATTTAATAAATATATAATTTGTTAAATTTTATATATAAATGTATAATTATATACAAATATATAAATATATAATTTATTAAATATTAAGTATTTAATGTTAAAACATAATATTAAATAATATAATTTTGAATAATCAGGGACTTCGATGGATCATGCTGTTAATTTTTCTAGATTGACTCTAGTTTCTGAACGAATATCATGAAATAAAGTCAATATAAAATGATAACCATATAATTTTTATCTATTGTTTATGATATACATTTAATTATAGATAATTATAGATATACATTTAATTATAGATAGAAACAGATAACCATATAATTTTTATCTATTGTTATTGATATACATTTACAATATGTTGTTAAAAAACACTTGCAATACTAAGTGTAATAAGCTAAACTGTTTTTTTCTTCTAAGATTTTCTCCCTCGTTTTTGCTATGGATTTGTTCCTTTGCAAGCTTCAACAGTAGTGTTAAACTAATGCTAATAAAACAGGTTCTTGTTATTATTTTTTTCTTTTCTTTTTCAGTTGATAACGAATTGAGCGTACATCGTTTTGTCAAATGAAGCAGGGTTGAATCATTTCGGAGGTAATTACAATTGAAATATTTCAAGATAATTATAAGGTATTACATTGAAATAGTTACAAATTAAGCGTAGGTCAAGTCTGACCGATTTAAATTACTTTATAAATCAAACATATGTAACATGTTCATATATTTCTGTAATTACTGACTGTACGTCAGCAGAAAACATTCAGACGTTCGATTTCGCGCCGAAATTTTCAACGTGATCAAGCAGCAAGCAACCGGACGATGCTTGGAAACACGTACACGGCTAATAAGTGTAATCGACCGGTCTCGAGACGAGTGAAATTATGGAGGTAACAAACTGCAGATAGGGACCGAACGTTCCGAGCTACGGGATGCGTTCACGCACTCGGACTGATCGTGCTAATTAAAATCGGCCGAGTTGCAGCTCCGCTGGCCAACACCGGCGTGGAATTTATCACTGAAACGCCGGTGCGCCCTCATCGTGAGGGCGAGGGTGAGTGTGAGGGTGAACTTCGCCGTCAGGTAAGTAGCTACTCGACTGAAATTACCGAAACAACCTGGAAATAGTAATGGCTCTCCAGCTGTATATAACTATAGCAGCCGTCTGGAGGAACTAGTTTTGAAACTACGCAGCACACACACACACATAGCTCTGGCCGGATTGAATTTTAAACGAAAAACACTTTGTAAACGCCTTGGACGAACAACTGGCCCGATAACTGCGGCATTTTCCGCGGAGGAAACTTTCGTGACAAAACGAGTCGAACAAAGTCTTCCAACTGGTTCCGGTAATAGGTAATAGGTCGTTACTAGGAAATAGTCGTTGGAAGCAATTTCGCGAAAGCACTGAACTTTGCGTTTGGAGACTCGGTTTCCTTGCGCGAGTGGAGGGAAGAGACAATTTTTCTTCGCTCGTAAGAAATGAACAATGTGCGACGCACAATGCGTTTATCGAGGGAATTTTCTCCTTAACGCTGGAACCACCGAAATAATTAAATCATTATATCTTGTTAAAATCTTCGTATACGCGAAACGTAGTATTTTTTGGAGACTCGAGGATTCTGAGTTTTCTTTTCCTTTTGCAAAATGTATTAAGTGAGATCTTGTGCACTTTATGTTGTGTTATAAAGTTCTTCTGTTTCTTCTTTTTTTTTACTTTAATTTCTCTGCTGGAAATTCTGTGCTTTAATCGCAGGTAGTTCTAGGTTTCTACAAAGCGTGTTTTCGTTTCTTTATACTATCATTATAAATGTATACAGCCGCAATATATCATTAAGTGATATATCTGCATCGTATATTTTGATACACTTGTAAAACTTAAATTTTTGGATGTCATTTCAAGATTATGTTATTCACGTGTGTCTGAATGTATCTTTTAACCAGCTATACGATACAACAAAAAAAGAAAAAAAGAAAAAAATATATAGTTGTGAATGAACATGAAAGAAAACATCAATGATCTCGAAGAAAGTGACTTTGGAAAGAAAATATTCATGCTAGTTGTTGACCTTCCGATACCATTCGTGTCAAGTGAAAAATATTTTTAATTCGAAAAGATATTTCACAACACGAGACACAATAAATGGACCACCTTGTATATCTACACGCAAGTGTAATGGATTAAAACACGGATATATTAAATACACGTCTGATAGGAATCTCTACTTATACAATGAAGAAACATGTCTGTTCATCCGAGATATTCAACTGCTCTATTCGCGTCAGACGCATGTAATATCATTTGAAGTAAATCGAACTTTTCAGCGGTGATAAATTATTAATTGATTAATTTAGAATAACATGTAAATAACATAAATATCGACAAATTCTATGACAGATTTATAAAACAGACTTTGTAACGTTAACAGTTTTCTATACATTTCAATCGGACTTGATCGATCAAGCTTTTTGCTCGCATTTCCTCAAACACGAGTCACAACATTTACAAAAATAACACAAACTTACATTCTCGAAACGACACAGATATCCATCAATTTTATAGATTTACAAAGTTTGCTTCTCTGTACTCTTCAATCGGAACGGAACTGATCGATCAAGCTTTGTTCCTGCTCTCGTTTCCCCCAAGACGAAAGCAACAAAATTGACAAAGCTCTCCTCCTGCCGACGACAGAATGCAAATTCGAAAAAAGAACGGCGAAGTTGAATGAGTTGCTTCAATCGAGAGGAACAAAAAAGGCGCGAAACATTGTCGCGTCGAGGAGGAATGGAGATCGCGCGACGGTTGAAACCAGTCGGCGTCGTGTCTGACGTACTCGCGAGTTGGTAGTGACGGCGCAATAAGTGGATAAGAACATTAGCGTAACAGTCTAGATCCGCAGGGGGAGCTTAATGGCCAGTTTAAGAAAAAGCTTTTAAAGGAGAGGCAGAGAAACGTTACCGCTCATAAAATTTTAAAGCGATTTGTTCCTGTTTCCACGGCCGGCTGCCGCGCAGTTTTATGTCGTGGCCCTGCAAGCTCCATTCCGCTTTCGTATTTCTGCTTACATCATGCGAATTCTAATGGGCCATCGGGCTACCACTCTCTCTCTCTCTCTCTCTTTCTCTCTTTTTTTTGTTCTTTTCTCTGACTCTCTCTCGTTTACTGTTCCCACTCGCAGTTGTCTTTTTTATTCCACCCGTTCCTCCTCTTTCTGTTTCTTTTTCACTCGTAAACTATCGCGAGAATTACGATTCCAGCGAATGAATTCCGCGTAATTTGCAAGCCGGGATAATTAAGATTATAATGCAAGGGGGTTGCTGGCTCGTCCGATTAATTACGATTGCTCGACGGGGACAGCTCAACTTTGTTTCTCTGTCGGGACGTGAAGTCCCGACTACGTGAGATTTTTATTCAAACACGTCAACGCTCCCTTCCATTCTTCTTTCTTCTTGCAAACAAAAGTGCGCTCACGCAACGCTTATGAAAGCGACGAAGTCGGTAAAAAAACAAATTGTAGTTAACCACTTTGCATTGTCTCTCCTCGATCCTCGCGTAAAACTCGTGAAAGAGTCCAATGTTAACTTCTTCTCTCTCCAACTTTTTCTCTCTCTCTCTCTCTCTCTCTCTCTTCGAAAAGAAAAGAAGAAAATTCGTTCGCGTTTCTTTGTTCGCCACGCTCGAAACAGCGAACAACGTCCTTTGACCCGTTTGACTTCGAAACGCAATAGGCGAGCCATCTCTCCGAGAGAGGCTGGTACCACCGTCGCGCTGGAGAGGAGAGAAGGGAGAGAGAACGACAGAAGGATGGAAACGCGCGCGTTCATTCGCACGCGTTTCCGTGCCCGCGGAACGACAACAATTCCCCGCTCGGAATCGTCGGCAGTTGGTTCCCCTGCGAGCGAAGGAAATAGAAGAGCGGCGAACACTCCTCTCTTTGAGAGAGAACCGGCTCAGGAGAAAAACGGCGAAACGAAAGAAAGTGGAGGAGAGCATTTCCTTTATGAGGGAGCTCGCTCTTTACCGGCGCGAGCGCGCAAAGTGCGGAAGATGCCAGATAGTGGTGCTCGCAGCGAACGGCGGCACTAACAGCTCGGCTCGCGTCTGCCTTGCGACTTCTTTGCGCTGGCACCGGAAGTGCTTGCTCTGTCTTCGTCACGTCAAGCGTCGCGCGCACAGTCTCTCTACTCTCGGGATCGAGCGCGCACGATTTTCTCTCAGCAAGACTGAGAAGAATCCTTCCCGCCGTGTTCGTTGGTTTTATCTCCCGCGGTTTCGTCTCATTTGCGTCGCTCCAACGACAGATAAGGGGAAATCGGTTCCGCGAGGAGGAAAACAACTGTCTCTCGAGCCCTTCGTCTACAAACTACAAGCGCGCCACTTCTTGTTTGCTTATAAGTTTTACAGGGGACAGTTTCGAGGATCCAAGTATCTTTTATTTGTCGGTTTAACTTGTCTTGAGGAGAGATATTCCCCTTGTTGTGAGTGCACTCCGTTTATTATATTTGCAATTATTTAGTAATGAAATTGCCTAGAGTCTTAAAACGGAAGTATAAGAAATTAAGAAGCGTGCAACGAATTCGTCTTTGAAGTTACAATTAGAGTTTTGATCATATCGTAATATGTAACGTAGCTCTTTCTAATGTCGATTATTTTATTATTAATTACAAGATCGTTCAGACTAAACACTCAAGAGATTTATTATATTTGTAATTTGTAAATTACCTGAAGTTTAAAACAAAAGTATAAGAAATTAAGAAGCGTACAACGAATTCGTCTTTGAAGTTCTAATTATAGTTTCGATATATTGTAATATGTAATGTAGCTCTTTCTAATGTCGATTATTTTATTATTAATTATAAGATCGTTCAGACTAAACGCTCAAGGGATTTATTATATTTGTAATTTGTAAATTACCTAAAGTCTAAAACAAAAGTACAAGAAATTAAGAAGCGTGTAACAAATTGAACTTACAATTAGAGTTTTGATATATCGTAATATGTAATGTAGCTCTTTCTAATGTCGATTATTTTATTATTAATTATAAGATCGTTCAGACTAAACGCTCAAGGGATTTATTATATTTGTAATTTGTAAATTACCTAAAGTCTAAAACAAAAGTACAAGAAATTAAGAAGCGTGTAACGAATTGAACTTACAATTAGAGTTTTGATATATCGTAATATGTAACGTAGCTCTTTCTAATGTCGATTATTTTATTATTAATTATAAGATCGTTCAAACTAAACACTCAAGGGATTTATTATATTTGTAATTTTTCATATTTAGCAATCCACTAATTGTACAGGCAATCGTGTATTAAAACTTACACGAATTGAAGTTTCATTCACGATATTTGAAACTGATCTAACATATTTAACACGTTCCCTCACACGTTGTATCACACGATCCTCGTTAAAAGTCAAAAAACCGAGCATTACGGTAGCTTTCGTCTCAAAAAAAAAAAAAAAAGGACAAGAAGGAACAAACTTTATATTCTTCCACCGAACAGTTCGTTAAAGGAGTTTCGACTCTTGGCGAAGGCAGGTGAAGGTCAGCGACTGCGCGGAGAGACAAGCGAAAGAGGAACGGTGAAGACAAAAAGGAGGCGAGAAGGTAGTCAGTAAGTCAGTTCGGTGGATAAAGTAACCCGATTTATCCTCGAAGGACTCCACTTTCCTTTATTACCGTCTCAAAGCGATCTCATCGCGGAAAGGAGGAAAGGGCGCTGCACTCTCCCTCGTTTCTTTCCCTTTCACGAGGCAGAAGTAGGTTTCGCGGGAAAAAAGGGGTGAAAAGGGGTGAAGGGGTGAAAAGTCGTAAGGTCGGCTGGCTTACGATCGGACTTTCGGCCACGCGAGATACTCGCAGTCGTTAAATCAGCACACATGGCGAAACTTCGTGTATCGTGTGGGCGAGGAGGCCACGTGCTTGTTACACGGTCACTTAAATTCCGAAGTGCTCCCGCTGTATGGTAGCGAAAATGCAAGAGAGAGAGAGAGAGAGAGAGAGAGAGAGAGAGAGAGAGAGAGAGAGAGACACGAAAGAAGAAGCCTGACTACCGACTGCGAGCGGCACACGTTGTACTCTCGCGAATAATTACACCGTTCAACGAGCTTTTTGTTGGCCGCTCGCCACTCGCCGGTAACAGATTGTGCTCGTTGAATATTTCGAGAACCAATTTGCCAGACGAGCAGAGTGTGTTCCGGCATAAAATCGACTAGCCTTCCTAGTGGAGGAATCTACGCTCCATCGTTTTGAAATACCTTCGCGTGATGCAACGTTTACATCGTGCGACTTTTAGAGGAGGCGTGCACGGAAGAATTTTCTTTTTTTTTTTTTTTTTTGCAAATATCACGCGTTCATACAACGAAGCTTCGGAAATTTCACCGCCGATCTTCCAATTCGTTTTTCTCTCTTTTTATTTGTAACTTTTATCTCGAGTAGGGGAACTCGATGTTTAAAGAAAACACTTTACTTTTGCTTTTCGCGCTGCGAAATTTGAGATATTTTGCAATGTTGGAGGAACATGGTTATTATGGTTTGATTTAGTAGATTTTCTACGAGGACGTGAAAATATTCGAAAACTCAAACTTCGACTCACTGAAATGATTCAAGTATCAAATAAAAATATCGAACACGAGAGATTTTTGAAAATTTTTCGCCACGGATATGATCTGTACGATCGTTCGACTATGAAGAAAAATTACAAGAATTTCGTCAGCAATTTAGATAAAAAACGAAAACAAATTTATTTCCATCTCCACCGACTGTTTTACTTTTCAAGAAAACACTCCTTCAATTAATCAACCAAACGATAAAGTTGTGGACGATACTACGTGCGACTGGGTTGGGCAAAGTTTATTCGAAACAAAGATAAAAAAAAACAATAATTCGAACGAGTCGTCTCTATCAAATTACGATTTTCATTTGAGAGAAATTAGCTTAGGGGAAGTAACTTTACCTCAGCTCCAGATCAAATAAATCTTTGACTCGTTGCGAGTTAATTCGCTGGAATGAAATAACGAATAATCTCAACAGACGGTGAAGTTTGCACAGTGGAATTAAAAACTACTTGAAAGATATTGTTCGAAGAAGCCACAAATTGAACTAAAATATCATTTTATCCGATAATGGTCAAGCAATGAATTAATCTCGAGAGAAATAATCACTTGCTCGTTCAACCAAACGATTTACAATTATTGTCGAATAAAATTCGACGATTCTTCGAGTATCAATCATTTTCCAAATATTTTGTTTCCCGATGCGCGAGGCGCAACGTTCTCGTAACAGTTTCACTGACAGAGGTGGAGCTCGATTGCTCGATCAAACCCCATTACGAGGTCTCGCGGCTTGTTTACCGAAAACCGTTGAACACTATCGGTGGACAGTTAGTAGTCGCTGTCGTCGCAGCTTTCGATACGTCACGGTCAGTGGCCGTCCAAGTTGCAAGGATTTTCCCGAGCAGCGTCCATTATTCCGTGTAACGGCCCCCGTGATTCAATAGCGTGGCCAGTGCACGCTATAACTCGATTATCGGCCATTATCGCGAACGATATTATTCCGCGTAATTTATGGCGGGACGCTTAGAATCGGATATCGCATAATTGGACGGGCAACTTTCACGGAGACGTCGCGGACTTTCGCCACGATATCCACCCATTACCGAACACCGCGTTCAAAACTTGCTTTCCGACGATCGAATCTTTCTTTGTCCTTTCTCTGGTGAGGATTCTCTCATTCGAATAAGTTGTACCCGATACGAACAAAAGCGGATTTAGCTTGACGTTAACGCTATATACTGGGTGTTTCGTAACTTGTGGGACCCACTTCTGGAACTGATTGTACGCCTAAAAATAATGAAAACAAGTCATATAAATATATGTCCTATCTGTCTTTGTTTACGAGATATAACTGAGAATTTTCTGTTTTCATTACTTTTACAAAAGATGCTCGAAATGACCACGTTGCATTTGAAGACAAGCCTGCACGCGTTTTCTCATTCATCTGGTTACTATCTCTATCGTTCCTGGTGTTTCTCGAATTTGTCGGAAGCCTTGCTCTATTCTATTTCGTAGTATTTCAGCATTTTCAATCGATGTTGCGTATACGATAGATTTTAAATGTCCTCACAAATGAAAATCTAATGGATTCAAATCCGGAGAACGAGCAGGCCATGCAATAGGACCTCCACGACCAATCCATTAATTTTTTTAAATAATTTTTTAGGCAATTTTTAAATCCACACTTTGCAAATAAATGGATTGGTAATGAATGATTCAATTATTGTTGGAATTAACGTAAGATACGCAACTTGTAATATATTTCAATGAATATATTATATAATTACATTGCAAGTAGTGGATATTATTATATATCCATATATATAATAATTACATTGCAAGTAATGGATATCATTATATATATATTTATATAATATTATTATACTCTCCAAAGTATCAGTGATAAAAAATAAATACAGAAGATTCAATTTTTTAATTATTCAATTGATCTGATCGTATGATGAAATAATAAGAACAATTTGCATGTACGAAAGTCAATACTTATTTTACAATTAGTATATATTTTTTTATTATGTTACAACTGTATATGTTACACGCATACATTAAAGTTTATTAATTATATACTTATAATATAAGTTTAATTATTATTGTTGATACTTTAATTTATTATTATTAATTTTAATTCTCCTATTTAATTTTCATTAAATTATATAGAATTTTTATTAATTTTATTTGTTATATATTTAATTTTAATAAATTATGTATAAAATATTTATTTAATTTATAATTCAACCATAATTATATTCATTCTGTTTATATAATATATATATATGTCATATGTACTCTCCAGTATAAAAACTTGCGCAATAAATATTTTATAAAATCAATTGTTATTTGCTTTAGCTCATAGGTGGATGAATTGAAATGAATGGTTGTTTGTTTCAGGCGAAAGGTTAGATCCGCTATTGCATACAAGGAAGGCAGATTATACTAAAAATTGCGAGGTTTGTTAATTCTTAAATATGTCAAATATCCCAGAAATTATAGAAATTTATAACATTCGGACATTATAGAAGTTCAGAATCTGAATTCTTGCTTGGTAATATTCAAATTTATATCTTTGTTTTAGCATGTTGAAATACTCGTCATCTTTTATTTTATTTTTTATACTTTATTGTTCAAAGTTGAAGAGAAGATGACTCTATATTGAACAATTCAAAATTATTTCGACCAAAATAATAAAGAGTTGAAAGTAGTAGAAGTAAATGACACAAAATGTCAAAAGATTTTACTAAAATAATCTTTTATGGTCATTTGTCAATTAAAGAAATTTCCTCGGCATATGTTTCTTTGCACGAAAAGTCATTTGATGAAACTAACAACAAAAATGGATGGAGTAAGAACGGAATGTCAATGCTCAACTCGATGAAGAATCACTTCCATGGCTTTCTATAAAACTGAAGCTGCAAGCACACGTCCAGTTCAAACTACGCTTTCAAAATCGTACGTTTCATTACGCGCTTTGTTACACATCTTATTACAAGTTTCGCGAGGGGAAATTTTGTCACAAAGTCGCGGCGGGAGAAAAAAGAGAAATCAGTTCGAACGTAACGTGCCATTATGAGTTTCAATTAATGGAGACATAAATTCCGACGGAATTCATTTTGCTAAACGGTGGCCCCCTCTAGAGGACGCGTTGAACGAAGGATTAATGCAGGCGCGCGCAAAAACAAAAACGGCCGAAATTAATGCAATGCTGAGTTTTCAAAGGAACAAAGAGTCATAAAGGGGAAATAATGAATTCCCAACGAGACTCGTGTTTCGCATTAAAAATGATATACCACTGAAAAATCCCGACCCGTTTCTTTGACGAGAATTTCAACACGCCACGCGCGCGTTCTCGGTACACGTTTCAACGAGATAGGCAGGCCGGATGATTTTTATATTAAATTTCGACAAAAAGCACGAACCTGGTCCACCCGCTGGGAATTTTATATAATTAAGCGTAGCTTTTATCCGTATATCTCTCTGCTGAATAACGTTTAACTTGAATAGCTAGGTATAAAAGTTCGCGATCGGACGAGATCAACAATAATCAGACGATGAATCGGCGAAGAAAACTAGAGAACCAATCGGCGGATTATCGATTTCCCATCAAACTGTTGAAATTTTAAACACACGCTGCCCGTTTAAAGATCAATTTCTCTCTTTCTCTCTTTCTGTCGTCATACCGCGGCATCAACATCGCATCAAATAAAAATTTTTCCCAACACGCCTGACATCCACTCTGTTTCCACTTCGTTTCACCGGGTTTATATATCCGTTTCACGTGGATGAACAACAGAAGACAGGAACGAGCGAGAGAGAGAGAGAGAGAGAGAGAGAAAAATTGGGAGAAAACGAAGAACAGGAGGGAAATCGAGAAAATACAGAACAGTTAATAATTTCTCTTTTGCAACGCGAGAGGAAAGGGAAGATCGATTGTAGAAACAACATACACAAATCGCGGGAAGATACACGTAGGGAAACGAGCACGTCCGATCGGGAGTTAAAACTCGATGGACCGTCGATTTCAAACCGGGCCGAACGCTTTTCATTTCGCTTCGATGTTGTCGGTTGGACGTGTCCTGGAGAAAAGAATGAAAAACCGGTGCAAAACTGGGGGAAAGAAGACACGGTGATCCGTGAATAGAGATGGGATCGAACGTTTCACGAGTAAGTATATTCCCTGTGAGCGTCTGATTGTAACAAAATATACTACAAATTGTTCGTTATTTTCTATTTTGCTAAAATATTAATAGTATAAAATAAAATATTAATTTGCTAAATAAAAGTTTACTAATTCATGCGTGCACTGCGTCGTTTTAAACTTAACTCGGAAGAAACTAATAAAGAAGATAATAAATTGACAAGAAATTAATAATGAAGACAACTAGAAGAAATTAATAACGAAGATAATCGAAAGAAATTAACAAAGAAGCATAAACAGCATCAGCATAAATAAACAGCACCAAAGAATACTTGATTTTACCTGTATTTCAGATACGTGTCAGAAACTTTTCATTTGACGGAGCATATTTTATAGGAAAATGGTGTTCGAAATCCACGAAACGATACTTCGGTATCGAACTTGATTTCTATGATATGAAATGTATATTGAATCTGTGCATTGAAGATGACCTGGATTGATTTTGTATATTGAAGTATAATGAAATGTACACACTTCAATTTGAATTGTGAATAAATTAAATGAACAAATTAAATGAACAAATTGAATGAATACTTTGCAAATGTATCATCTGGCAAACATTCTCACTTTCGATCATACATTTGAAATTCACGAAACGGAACAACGATTCTACAAAATATATAATACATTGAATTTGCATATTAAAGTACAATATATATATATATAATAAACATTGAATTTCGATTTGTACAAAATTTTCGTATAAAATATATAATAAATTGTACAATATATAATATATAATATATAATACAAAGTACAATATATATAATAAACATTGAATTTCGATTTGTACAAAATTTTCCTATAAAATATATAATACATTGAATTTTATAAATATTGTAACCATACATATATACATAAGTGAATATATTATATATAATATTCACTTCTGTGTGTTACACTGAATTGGGACAAAACTATTCGACTCGTTGACGTATAATAAAACACGAATAATTGAAATAGAATTGAACTGAAGTATTTAACTCGTGCATAATATATTTCTCAAGTGGAATTATCAATATTCCACGAAACGACATTTGGACATCGAACTTTGACTCAAGTGTTACATGTTGGTCTTGATCCCATCCCTGTTTGCAAAGAGGGAGGGGGGGGGGGCGGTGTGCGGAGTGGAAGGAAAAACGAAAAGGAAAATCAATAATTGCGAAGCTTTCTAATTTCCCAGGTGTACGCGGAGCGAGGCAATTTCGCGCCAGCCATTCGAATCGGTGCCAAATAAAAATACCGGGAAACGGACGTGCAAACCGATGGAGAGTAACGATCAGAAAGATCAAGGGGGCAACGAAAGAGAGATCCAGAGAGCGGTGGAGGTGGGAGGTGGAAGGTTGGACGAGTTGGATTCGAACGACGACGGAAGTTGAACTTAAGTTGGACGGCCCCCGCGGGCGGAAATAGAAATTTCTTCGTCCTTTATTCCTTTTCACGACTGTGACGATCCTTGTCGCAGCCGGGATAAACGCGAAACTTTTCTTAGTAAATAAATATTTTTCTTCTCCTCCCTTCCCCTCGCCGCCCCTCCCCGCCCTTTGAAATCTCTCTTGTTAAATACAAGACACAGGTTTGGGAGGAAAGAGCAGCGTGTAAAAGAGAGAGAAAAAAAGAGAGAGAGAGAGAGAGCAGGGCTGCGAGGTAAAATTGAATATAAAGACGAGAGAGAAGTTCCAAGAGTAGCTGGCAACAATAGATCCCTCCCGTCTGCTATTCCCTCCAGCTACTTTGATTTTTATGTTCCTCTGAGCGACGCTCTGCGCGGAATGAATCTCGAATTGCCTTCGCCGTGCCACGCGCGCGGATCTTGTTACGATTTTTCGAATACCGATCCACACGTACGCGATAAAAATGTTTCATCATTCTTTCGTCTCCTCAGGGAAGAATTTTTACAGATATATATATATATATGAAAAAAAAAAACATAATCGTTCGTGAAAGAATTGAAAATAAAGTTAGCAGAATCTCTCGAAAGCTCGACGAACAGACAATCGTTGACAAACGGTTGTACGATGTTTCGAATACTGACGTGTACGTGTGCGATGAAAAAGTTTCATCGTTTCTCAGTTTCTTCAGAAGAATCATATGAAAAACCGTGATCGTTTGTGAAAGAACTGTGCTCGAATTGGAAATAAAGTTACCAGAATCTCTCGACAGCTCGACGAACAGACAATCGTTGACAAACGGTTCTACGATCTTTTGGAATACCGACGTGTACGTGTGCGATGAAAAAGTTTCATCGTTCCTTCTCTTCAGGAGAAAAATTTATATATATATATAGATATTTTATAGACAACTTTTATACATATATATTTTTATAATTTTTACAGATATATATATATATATATATATATATATATATACATTTTTACAATTTTTATAGATATATATATATATATATTTTTATAATTTTTGTAGTCATATATATATTTATAGATATTTTTATAGGTATTTTATAGACAATTTTTATAGATATATATGTATATTTTTTACAATTTTTATAGATATATATATATTTTTATAATTTTTATAGATATATAAATATTTTTACAATTTTTATATATATATATATTTATAATTTTTGTAGTCATATATATATTTATAGATATTTTTATAGGTAATTTATAGACAATTTTTATAGATATATATGTATATTTTTTACAATTTTTATAGATATATATATATATTTTTATAATTTTTACAGATATGTATATTTATATTTTTTATAGATATAAATATATATATTACAATTTTTATAGATATATATATATATTTTTATAATTTTTATAGACATATATATATATATATTTTTATAATTTATATAATATTTATAATTTTTATAGATACATACATACGTGAAAAAAATATAATCGTTCGTGGAAGAATTGAAAATAGTCTCAACGGCCGACTTGCCCGAATTCCTTTCAACGACCGCGGGATTCCAGTCAAATTTTCACGTCAAAGAGCCGCTCTGTCGCTAATATTTCTTTAATGCGATGCCAGCCACAACTGTACGGAAAGAGTCAACCAGCAAAATTCACCCAGAGGGATCCTGTTGCATCCTGGCCATCGAGCCTCACGATTAACCCCTCCGACAGAAAGAGCGGCTTAGCCCCGGATCAAAATTCCCCTAATGCGACTGAATGGAGTCAATGGGAGTCAAACGGGTCTATCGCGCGTATTATGCGATAAATTTGCCGGAGCCGTTCGTCGCCGTTTCATCCGGCGAAATCGCTCGAGTAATGTAATGATCGCGCGCATTTCTGTGGAAAAGAAGGCGTGTGTGGGTCGGTTCGTAAAGCGGAAAGTTCGAGGGGAATATATATTGATTATATTCGTTTTACTGGAGTTTACAACTAGGTGGTTCGCGATGCGCGCACGGCACACGTCTCCACGTTCGTGCGTGTTTGTGTTTCTCCACGTTTGTGTGTGTTCTCCACCATGCGAGAGCTGCGTCGATAGGCGGCGGAGAAAAGACGCGGGGATGGGGGAGCGTGCAGCGGACGAGGAGATTATAGAAGAGTGAAACGAGAGAAAAGTCAATTCCGAGGGGGCAGTTTTGCGATCCAATCTGGCAATTGGCCAATCTAAAATGAAAACTTGCTCGGGCTAGATCCCCGGCGCTCGTTCTACGGCGCGAAAGGGCGCGGAATTGCGCCCAAATAGAACGTTAATTTCCCAAATGGCCTCGAAAACTGGGAGGGGGGCATACGCGCGTGCACGCGACGCGTGGCAAAAGAAGAACGCGAGAACGATTGACGTTCGATGGAAATCGAACGACCTGCATCGCGCGATACTGTAACCAATCGTCCAGCTTTCGCGAAGAATACGTTCCCTACTGCGTTTGGAGAATTCGAGACGATGCTCGACGAGGGTGAATTTTGACATTCAAATTCAGAGTCAGAATTTTGGTGAGTGAAATTCGAAAGTATTCGTAAAAGCGTTTAATTTAATTTGACTGGGGTATGACGAAGGAGTTCGTTGTCGCAAGTTAGAGTCAATTTTCCTTGTGCGATCTTTTACGAGTAATTGCACGAAGAACCATGACTGATTCATACATATATTTTTATTGAATATTTGTATCGTTTTGTGTATAACATTATATCTATAATATCTATATATAATCGATATGATATATCATATAAATATAAGTGTAATCTTTCTCTCCATATAAACACAAGCTAAGAAGTTAAAATTCTATGTCCTAATCGTGATAAATCGTTCAATCATATAAATACACCGTTGTAAATCTGTGAAATTTCGATTTAAAAAAAAAAAAAAAAAAATTACAAACTGACTTGCGTTTTCGAGCCGCGATTTACTTCCAGTCTCTTGAAATTAACATTGCAACTGCCCGACGACTAAAGCATGAAATTTCCATCGAAGACACTGAAGTCTCCAAAAGACAGAGGAACTCTACAATACAATGGAGCGTACACAAGCTTCTATTTACACATTTCACGAAGAATTATTTTCGCAAAGTGGCTAGCAGAAATTATAAATTGGTCATTTCGGCCATTCTGGTAGTAAAGGTTAAATTGAAAAATACATTGAGAGAGTTGTTGAGAGACTGCGTATCCCGATCGGGAAATTCATGCGGAGAAAAACCGATCCTCCGCCGCGGTACGTTTAACGAAGTACAAACAGCCGTGCAACCATATCCGTCGATATGTATTCAGTCTGAGTCGGCGTAACGAGGAGCAGCTCCCCCCCAGTTATCCCCGGGTTTGAATGCAATCAAAATTCACACGTAAGAATTTCCAATTCTAGCGCGTGAGGAGCGGTTCGTTCGTTCGTGCAGGCACGTCGACGGCGACAACGGCGGCCACGCGAGGAATTCGCCCGGGCAGTCCTCCCGGCAAAAACCAAGCTAGATAGGAGAATCAAGATACTAAGAACCCGTAAAACGATTCCCTACGGTATGAATCATTCCACCCCTTTGTCGCCGGTATTCCACTCGATGGAGCCGTGAAACTCGCAAGTTGCGGGCAATGGGGAACCCAGTTCGAATTGCAGCCTGTACTCCAACTTCTCTCTCTCTCTCTCTCTCTCTCTCTCTCTCTGTCTGTTTGTCGAAGGACAGAGCAAAACGCTCTCGACGAAGTCGCAGACGGTGTTCTTGTCCACGGGGAAACACCTGCACCGACACGACGGAGGCCGCACGCGCGCCGCGCCGTGTTCTCATCTCGTCTAATTTGCGCTTAGGGTGGGGGACGCTTTAATTTGGTCAGGTAGAGCCGCCCCGCCACCTAGCGGCAACTTCGCCTCTAATTTACCTTGCCCGCCGGAAGTGCCGTTCCCCAAACTAGCTGCCTAATGCGTTCAACGTTTCACATGGTGTACATGGGCGATGTGTGGTTCGATAGCGAGATGTACACCCCAGTGTGTCCGATCGAGTGGGGCGAGTGTCGTAAGCAAGAAAAACCGTAGTTCGGATCGTCTCACGTTTGATGCGTTATGTAGGAAACAATTCGAAATTGATGGTGTTTCCTATCATTCGGGTGATTTTTTTTTTTTTGTTATAATAGTGGGTACTTGCGCTGGCGAACTGATTGCGGACCATAACGAGCGACCAAACCGTGTACAAACAATTCGTCGGTATGACGTATAGAAATTATTGAGAAGTGATAAATTTATTATTTGCTTTTGCCGAATTTGTATTACTTAAATATACTTAAAACTGAGAAAATATTACAATTTTGGGATAAAGAATTCTCGACATCATTTCAGCGTAAGAGGTTAATTTTTTACAAGGTGTTGAGAAGCGAGAAATCTTTCGGTACAAAGTGAAGTAAGACTGTATAAAAAGCTAGGGATAAAATCTGTTGAGAATAGAGTAGAAATTCTCGTCAATGTAGAAAATAAATTTCTCAATGTTTTTACGTGCCGTGATAATTTATGATATTTTCGTAACATATTTGAAAGCATTTGCATTTAAAAAATTACATTTTCACGTCGTTCGTGCTTTCATATTCATATTTAAAAAATTCATGTCTATATTTAAAAACGTTTGATTCGTTCCATTTAAAAACGAAACAGACGGTGCGTTTCGAAAGTAGAGGCTTAAAAATAAACCGTAGAGGTATGAAAAATAATTATATATAATTATTTATAATTAGGTATAAACATTTAGCGTCCGAATGTTACGTATAACGTACCAATAGACCATCGTGTTATAATTTCGCGCGTAATTTCCATGAGGGATGTCCGCAGAGTCTGCTTTTGACCATTTCTAACGGTGGGGGATAGCGTAAACGTATCACATAAATGGCAAGCAGCTCGATAACAATATCGATAGGCTCGGGGGATCGACGCGTCTCCCCCTCCCGACGTTTATCAGTTTTATTTTACGCAAAGTTCACAGAGCTAATTAATGCGTGTCGTACGAAAAGGTATGTCAGCTGTTCCGGCAAATGGATAATTAATTATGTCAGCGGCACGCGTTCTACCGGCATAATCGTAAACAAGAAAGGTTTAATTACACAATTATTGGTGAAAAGGAACCCCGGGATTAATTAGTCGCGAATAATCGAGCGAAACCAAGCAATAAATTAACGCGACGACTATCACTCGCGACGGTGATGTGACTGTGAGATCGATGTGCGTGCAAATTAATGTACACACGTTTATCGAAGCCGACGGAGGTTAACGATGAAAGTACTGCAAACTAAAAGGCTTTTTCAATCTTCCTTGGAACGTGAACAGAGAATATTTTCGAAAGTACACTGGCGACGAGTCGCGCCAATTAATTACGTAAATGAAAGCTGCGCCCACATCGGGAACGAAGCGAAATAGGCACTCGTAATAATTAAATAGAGCAACGAGAGTAAGGTAATTGATTTTTTCTTTTTCTTTTTTTTTTTTTAACTCGAAGCAAATATGAATTTCAAATGGCACATGTGTGTGTTCACGTGTAGCTTCTTAGCACTAGAACTACCAAAATGGTCAAAATGGTTAATTTGTAATTTTCGTTGGGTTTCTTTTACAGACGTACAACAATGTATCCTTAGAGATTTAAATGACTTTTCGTAAAATATATAAATAAACTGTGTTATGTAGTATTATAAAGTTTTTTATTTTTTTCTTATTTTGACGTTTCTAATGGAAATTTTATGTTTTAGTCGACGGTAGTTCTAGCGTTGATATAAAAACATCTTCGACAATCTTAATGCGAAGCGATTGAATCGATTTGATTGGACAAGTTCGTTCTGCGGAAAATTTTCAGAGAAGAGAGTTTCCAATTTCCTCTGGAAAAATTCAAATCTAAAGCGAGCAGGTTTTACCATCCGTGCTGCGGATGTTTCGCCTATTGCAAGGCGGTTCTTATTGCCGCCCGTTGCAAACTGTCTCAAAATGGCTTATAAAACTTGTCTTGACAGCGGACGGCATACGATATTAAGTTGTCCCGCGAGTTTTGCCTCTGTGGATTTTTACAGAATGTTTTCCTGGCTACGAAGCAAGAATCTTGTCACTCTGAAGGAACTCGTGCATCAATCTCCGCCATGTTACCAAGAACAGGGCGACTTGTCTATAATTTACAGATATTTAACATAGTGAAACGTCACTTTCGTAAATTGACCATTTTCATTGTACCGACAAGATCGAACTCAAATTGTTGGGTGTTTGTGCAAAACTGAAAGATAGAAAACTGCAACAATAGACGAAATAAATCTCGTAAATTCAATTTTGGCGAAATGTCGAATTTCGTAAATTGACCATTTTGATTGTACCGACAAGATCGAACTGAAATTGTTGGATTCGATTTTTCTGCAAAACTTCGATAAAAAAAAAAAGAACTGTGATATATTAATATTTAATAGATAAAATAAATCTCGATATAGATTCAATCCTGACAAATAACGCGAAATGTCAAATCTGTCAACGTGAATTGAGCGTTTCTAGTTACATTTGCCACAAGATCAAACAGTAATTTTTAGATTCGATGTTTGTAGTGGAAACTTGGAGATGGTTTCAAAACTGCGACATTTGGCAGACGAAGTCTCGACGTAAATCCAGTCTATTCGTAAAAAAACAGTGCGAGTCCATGATCCAAGTTAACACTTTCACGGTGTCCCGAATCTTTTACAAAATATCCGAGGAACTCGTCCCCGAGGAGAATCTCGCTCGTCGCTCTTCATCCTGACGAAACACTATCCGTCGACAACGCTGTAGACCCTGGGTGTCGAGACCTACAGGGAACTCGCATTAGGGGTCCCTGCTTAGCCTAACATATTTGTATTTTCCCGGTAATTACGGGATTCTCGTCTGCTCGATCATCGTCGCAGACAGCGGTTCGCAACACACATACACACATACACACTCTCTCTTTCATCGATAATTTAATTGGATCTTTTTGTACAGCGGTCGTGGCGCGACGAAAGAAAGAGACAGGCAAAACGGACTCTCGTTCGGGTAACGAGAAAACGGAGAAATACTTGGTGGAAAGCTTTGTCAGGAGATACAGCAAGTGGCAATCAAACCTACTCGTCGAATGCCTCGTGAACTTTCGATTGTTTTTCGTTAATTGGACTTTCTCCCTTGTTCCAGTCTGCTTCGTCGCGTCTCTCTTTCCTCCCGTTGATTTTTCTCCCGTGCGTGGCGCGTGCGCGTGGCCGTGGGCAATCAAAGCGATTTCGTTCGACGATCGAGTGATTTTCAGCGCCGACTCGATTTATCGAATCGAAGAAACCGGGAGAGAACTCGTGGCGGACGAGCGACAGTCGCGCGTTTAATTCGCGTCGCTTCGTCGCGCCTCGAGCTGTTTGTCACCGTTTGCCGTTGTTCTCCACCATTTTTTTTTTTCTTTCTTTGGTTGTGTCTTTTATCCGAGGGAGTGTTGAAGAGGCGTTGCTGCGAATATATCGTCTCGCGACGGGATACGATTGAAAAGAAAATTAGAAGAAAGCTAGTTATTATGACGAATGCTCAGGGACTAGTGGCGCAAGTAGAATGTGTACAGCCACTGGTCAGACAAGCGAAATACAATTTCCAGCGGGCTCCAAGTTTCTCCGTTGTCTACGTTAAAATATTACAACAGGATTTCGAACGTGTTTCACGACATGATCTTCAAATTTTCTCAAAATGCAAGCTAGTGGAATAAGTGGAAATGCGGCAAACGAAACGCAGGCAATCGACATTTCTCATTCGTCCATTTTTTAACACTGTTTCGTATAATTGTAACATTATTTTATAGGATCAGGCAGATAAATTAATTCAATCAATTCAAGCAACGAAGAGTTCAATCGCCTGCGTTAAAACACCGTCGTCGAATTTTACAGGATCGGGCAGGTTTCTCATCAGTAAATTAGTTCGATTAATTCGAACTAATGAATGTCGCGTCGTCGAGAAAAATTGTGTGACGCGAATTGAGCAACGAAACTTTAAACGCGTCGCGCTAATAACGAACGAATTCGTATCGAGCGGAGCCGGTGTCCCGTTCATAAATAAAGGGTCAAACACTCTCGGATTAAATTATCAGCGCCGGATTGGACTGTCGTTGAAGCGAAACCTTATAAACCGAGCGAGATCGAGATCAAAGCGTTGCTCGCGGATTGCTCGACGTTTCATCCAATTTCACGAGCGCAGTCCCCGAGTTTCTCGTTATTATATCAATCGGTCCAGTGAAAACGCGTAACAATCGGCTTAGTCTCACCGGAACTAGCCGTCCTCATGATCGACGCGAACAATGAAAAAGGTCGCGTGGGAAATACCGATCCTACATAGAGACGGAGGACATTTTATTCTTTTTTGCTCTTTCCTCTCTGCTCTGTGCCAGTCGAACGCGAAGAAAATTCGATTCGAATTTCGACGAGCACGAACCGCGGACGGGACCTGGTGAAAATGAGAACAAAGAGAGAAAGAGAGAGAGAGAGAGAGAGAGAGAGAGAGAGAGAGAGCTAGGGGAGAACTGACCGCGTAGAGGCTCGCAATAAAATATTTATATCTCTATTTGCATTTTAAAAGCCGGAACTCGGCCCCTGTCCCCGGCGCAGTCCGGCTTTTAATTGCGGAGCCACACCGGCGTTATCATTTCTCCTGTCCGCGCTATATCGATTATAAATCCTCCTTTTTTTTCTCCCCCACCCACGCCCCTGTCCTGTTATCGTTTGAAACGCGCCAGCCTGATTTAGGACGACGGAACTATGTTTCAATTCTCGACGAACGTTTCCTCTTTGCCCTCTCTTTTCCTTTCTCTCTCTCTCTTGTTTCCCATTTTCCGGGGCTATCGAGTATCCTTTTTTTCTTTTTTTTTCATTAAAAAATTTACGACGCGCGAGTGAAAAGTACTTGGTGTAACGAACGTTCGATATCCCCGATAATTGTGAATGACAGAACAAATAGGTGAAAGTACGAACGAAGTATGATAGAGCGAAACGAACGAACGTATCGATGGATGAATATAATCGAGCGGACGCGAGAAGAATGAAAATGAAATTGAACCTTCGTAAAAGCTGCTATTATTCCCCGCCGTTTCTCGCTCCCCCTTCACCCCTTTGCATTCTCTCCGCGACATTTTTCATTCGGAAACTAGAGTGGAATCACCGCGCGCGCTTTGTTAAATATTTGCCGAGAAATTGACGACACACACACACACACACACACACACACATTCTCTCCTGCTTTCTCTCTTTTCCTCTTTCAGCAAACACGCCAACTTCCGTACATATTTGCGCAACTTTAGAGATTTGCAATTCGATGTCACTTGATAAAAAGCGTCGTCCCAACTGCGCTATTATTTTATGACAAACTGTTACGACTGTTATGCCACAGCATAAAGAAAGTCATATTCCAGCCAGCGTTGTGTCTTCCAACCACACACTTGCACCTTTCTCACACCCTTCATTTTCTTGCCCTTCGTCTGTTTCACTTATTACCTCTCCTTCTTTTTTAATCTCGAAACAAGCGTGTTTCCCCTCGACTCGCCTCTAATTACTGGATCGATGCGTTCGCGAAGTCGCCAGGTGTAACGCTTTGACGCCACGATCGAGTGTAATTGATAACGCTCGGCATTCGTTTCGTCAAAGAACGGGAGAAACGGCGAGAAATTTGAGAAATTCCCCCGGATGAAATTTATAACACGACGATGACAACACTGAGGTATCTTCCAACGTTCGAAAATTTAATTTCGCGCGGGGAAACGAGAACGCAGCGTGAAAATATGCGATGTCGAAATAATATCGATCGATCGCTTTCATGGTGTCGGGAATGTCAGAAATATCGTCCAACGTCCGAGAATCGAGAGTTACGTTGTCGCGGCTTATAAACACCCATTTCCCCCTCCGCCTAACGAGATAATCAGAAAACTTACTACAAAATTCGCTGGATCTCGTTTGTTTCGTTACGAACGTGAATTCATCAATACCATGAACACTCTGCGAGCGCTCTTGCCATACTGTTTTTGTGGTTAACGTTAGTGGAATCGCGCGACAGAAGTCCCATCTTGAGGGACTGGCGAGATTCAACGAGACAAGAACTCGCGGTCGTTGACGGTTATCGACGAGACGCTGAGGCAGCGAGAAAATTAAAGCGTCTGGTTTTCATCTTGGAGGAAAAATGCGGCTCGGCGCTGGGCCGGGGCGAGACGATCGAATAAAATAACCAATTAAGATGCGTTTCACCGCCCCGGACAACTTTTAATTAAAAGCAACGACGGAACACCGTTAACGAAACTTTCCGTTTGCTCTCCCGCTCTCTCGCCCTACCCCGGAAAATTGTTGCGATGAAAAATCGGCGCCGCTGGATCCCGACTGGAAAATCACGTCGAATCCTCACCGAGATTCCTCGCCATCACTCCCCCTCCCGAATCTTTTCGATCCTTTCGTTCACGGCTTAAATCCGCGTTCGAACTTTCGCCTCGTGTTGAAAACGGAAGAATTTCACTAGCTGGCGAGGAAGAAAAAAAAAAAAAAAAAGAAAAGAAAAGAAAAGAAGAGGATCGTGTTCCTTTTATCGCGAAGAAACGAGAGCACATCTCTCGTGGATTTCAGTTAATTCTCGATCGTTTCGTACGAGAATCGTTCGATGTTTGAAACAACGTGAGATTGTTAGACGATTTGATATTTCTGTGTAATTGAAGAGGATTCTGTTGCCTCGATCCTCATTTTTGCAACTTCGTCTGTCCTTTCGTGTCGAATTCATATCAACGGGAAAGATAAATGACCTCTTTTTACGTGTTGTTCAATTTTGTGCCTTGTTCTTTTATAGGTTCGTCTTGTGGTCGTTCGTTTCAGATTTTTATTCGTTGCAATTATATTTGAAATGATAAATGCCATTTTTTGAAAAAAAAGAGGAATGACAGTTGTTGAATAATAATTAGAAAACAAGGTACTCTGCAATTCTGGTGGCCCATTTCGTTGTCAAAAATGTCAAAAAATATGCTCTTTGTTAGATAGACAGATAGATAGCTTCGTTTACATACTGCAAAAGAAAAACGTGTCAAATATACGGGAAGAACGAATATCATAACAAGTACATTTCTGATATTTTATACACTTTTCCATACTGTGTGCATTCTCTGCATTTTTGCAGCCGTGGATAATATTACAAATAGTAGAACCGATCACGTTTGCTCATTAAACCCGATTAATTCCAGCTTAACTTTCCATTCCATCACGTGCCTGGCTTCAAGTCGAGATTCGTTGATATGACTGTTGGAACACGCAGTACAGCGAATGAATGTGCCGCTGATTGGATCGACTTTTTCTTCGACTCTTAACCGCTGTGTAAGAAATTGCGCTCGACACGACTTAACTTAATGTGCTCCTAGCAATAAGTTAAAATGGCGGAGGAAATTCAGAATTTCATAAAATGGAATTTAACGAGTAATAAAAAGGAAGTAAAAATAAACAAAAAACGTCGTATATCATTAGTGTAGCCATTGCACATTAATCTTTTTTGCTTTTATCGTAAGAGTGCGAATCGTTTAACCAATTAAAAAATTGTCCCTTTCCTTTGCTCTCGTAACTCGAGCGAAAGACGAGGAAAGAAAGAACAGACATGGAAAAATAAATCGGAGAGTGTTTTTATTATTTAGCAGACGTCGAACGTGTAAGTAGATAAAACTATCGAGGAAAGGGGAGGGGGGGGGGGGGGAAGAAGAGAGTCGCGGATGGTAGTATAGCGGCTGAGAAGAGAAACCGGCTGATGTCTTTAGTATGCCGAGCGTAATCCGAGACTTCGACAGACGGCCAAGTTTCGCGCAACTTTTGATTGCTTTCGCAATGAGCTTTGTTAAATGTTAAACAGGATGACGCGTCATTGGCCACCGTGGCCTAACTTGGATTCCATCCATTTGCTACTAAGCAGCCGTCTGCACGATTTTCTCGTACCATGCTCGTCTCGAAGATACGTACGAGATCGTCGAAAATCGAGCAATGGAATGAACGAGACGTGGATGAAACAGTATATATACGAATTACTTCAACTATCGGTATTCCGAGATTACGTACGTGATTATGGCGATTCAATTATTTCATACGAAGATTATAGAAAAGAAAGACGTGATATCACTTTTTTTTTTTTTTTCTTTTTAAGAATAATTCTTTTCATTCTTCCAACTGCAGCGACGACCAAAAGGAAGTTTAAAGAAGAAACGCGCGCTGATTGCAAAATTCAATTGTCGTGAAATAAAACGTGGGAGGAACGAAATGTTCGTGAAACATTTTATTTACAAATACATTTTTTCTAAACTCTGAAGTGAAAATCAAGAAATGAATGAACATTTGTACTTTTCTTCGTACCCGAGGCCATCGATATTGTGAAAAATGGCGATGAAATTGCGCGGTGTGAAGTTATTTCTAGCAAGAGAAGGAACGAATTTTACATACGCAAAACGTCTCGCAAGATGTCTGACAGTAGGTTTTGAAAGCAGCGTGTACTTTGCAAAACCGCTGGATTCGGTCAATTTAACGGAACAAACAAGGCTACTCGTATTCGTGAAAACGTCAAATTACCGCTGATTATAATCCGGCAACGGTAGCTCGCGTGCTATGAAACTTTTAATACTCGTGCCAAAAGCGTTAAGCTTGAAAGCAAAGTAAACTTTGGCCAACCGGCCCCGGTAATTGTAGCGCTCATCGATCTCGTACTCGGAGAAATCGTTAGTCCTGACGGGAGTACTATTGAAACTTCGTGAAAACACTTCTCTCTCTCTCTCTCTCTCTCTCTCTCTCGTCCCGTCCCGTCCCGTTCTCGTCCCGTGCCCTTTTCGTTTTCAGCCGTGCGCTGCTCATCGAAATCCGATTAAAAAGCCCAATAAATCGCGTTTCGAGAAACGAGGGAAGGTCTTTTCGAAACTTCGCTCGATACCTCGTCTAATTGTATGCCAGAAATGCTTTTTGAAATTGAAGGAGAAGTAATAAAATAATAAAATAATTGAAATTGTATACTCTAGCGTAGTAAAATCTGCACGTGAATCTTTTCTCGCATAAAAGTCCACGATTCAAGTTTCCTAGTGCATCAGCTGATGTTTTCACCGTGTCTCGGTGAAAACTTTGCGAAAATTTTCGATATAACAACGCGTTATATAGTGATAATACAGGAAGATTTTTTTCACGGGGAAAAAAAGTTGATTATTGTTTCCTCTCGGTTCATAAAATTCTTCCTTTTACAGCGTATACATATACACATTCTACGAACAATTTGCAAGAAATGTCTCGAATTAAATGTCTCAAATTACCTCTCTATCAAGGACGAAACAAATTCAAACAAATCAAATGAAACAAAAGATTTGAGGTATACCTCAACGATTTGTCACAAATTTGTTCATTTCACCATTATTATATCATATGTACTGTCGAGGATTTTTATACAGATTTTCATGGGAGAGTTGCAGCTTTACAAACATGCAAAAAATATCCAGACTATTTCGACTCGGATTGCCTACATTCTTAAAACTGAAAACATTCATGGAGATCTGCGCAAGATTTACACGAGCGCAAGAAAATTGACTTGATGGGAGAATCTCCGTCTCGCTCGTTTCATTTGGATGCCTCGGCGAGGTTAAATTGCAGCGAGTAAAGTGGAACTTTGATAGAAAAATACGTATGCCGGTGGAAGGTTGAAACGTTGTATAAGTGGAAGAAAACTCAGGTCGGTGACCGAAGGGCAATGCGACAGCGATGCCATTCGATGGCACGGGCCACTGGCTATCGGAACCCGGAGGATATTGGTTTAATACACAAAGACGAACGTTATGGATTTTGGATGGCGGCTTTCGCCGGCGAGTCAAGTGACCTCGTATCGTATCCCGGAGGAATCGATGCCTCCTTTCACAGCGCGGCGTCGCCATCCTATTTGTCTCTCTTGTTGGCCAGCAAGATTTCGCGACAGATGAGATCTCCGATGGCGACACGCTACATTTAACTGGATACCGTGGGAAAAGCGGTCGTAAATCGTGGGACCGAGGTGATAAGCAATACCAGACCGACGTCCATCTCGAAATATTGCCGGAACAATTCACTTTTAACCGGGGAACAGACGGACGACACGTTTGAAGCCTCTGAGGCAAAACAAATAAATTAATACTCTGCCTTATTAAGAATTTTAATCGTAAAAAAATAAATAATTCTATCAATAGTAACAAATTTTAACGAAGATTTTATTATCTCCTTTAAAATTAATTCAAACGATAAAATGTTTAAATAAGTTAGATTTTATTTAATCGTTATTAATAATGAATTTTAAAGAAAAATGAATAATTCTGTTGTCATTATTGATACTGATTCTTCTAATACCCAAGATTTTAATCACTTATCTCATCTTTAATTACTCAGTTACTTAGTACAATACTCTTTGAACGTTTTCTTTGAACATTTCAATATTACAGCCTTTCTTATTTTTTACAAAATAAGAATTTGCAGCGAGAGAAGTTATATATATTCTAATGAGATTTCTACGCATTTCGTTTCTACGACAATATTTTGTAGCTTTAAATAACGTAGAAAAATTGCAAAGGCGCTAAAAGGATTTTTCATTAAAAGTAATTTATATAATGTAAACATACTTTCCTTGTCATGCTTCAATCATGTGTTTGCCGATGTTGTAATGATTATATTATAACAATCACACTGTAATTCCTTCAAAAGATATTTTGAATGGTACAAATTATTCTTAGCGAGAAGTGATTTATATATCGTTTGGCGTCTAAACCCTTCATTGAAACACGTGAAATTACTATGACAAGCGTCAATTTTCACACACGTAGCACTGTCATCGATCGTCTCCTCTCAGGGAAAACAGATTCATCGATAAAACGGCGAAAGATGTACATTACACGCTAGACTCTTCAGCTCTCTCTTCGCGCTAAAACAAGCACGAGAGAGAATGAATAAGAGAAATGTTATTCATCGTTGGTCGACGGATGTATTCTGAAAGACACTTCCGCGCATCTCCCTGCGTACACCATACACGCGTATGCACGACTTTCTTTCTTTCTTTCTTCCTTTTATTTCCCTCTTTCCCTTTTCTCTTCATTTTTCTGGCTCTTTACGTGCGTATGGTACGCGCGCAGCCAACGTATAATCTCGTCACGATTCCGTGGAACGCGACGTTATAAAATCGTAGGCACCGCTAACTGTCCGCCATTTAAACACAACGTGAATAATTAATAGCAGCCCGTTGGCCTGGTTCCGCGGGCTGTACACGAGCCCCCGTTGCTTTTACGCCGGGACGACACGTGAGCGAACTGGCAATTTATTCGCCCTTTACAGCCTCGTAAAAAAAGAGAGAGAGAGAGAGAGAGAGAGAGGGGTGAAAAAACAGAGAAAGAGAAGGAGAAAAAAAGAGTGGAAGTAAAAAACGTAACGGCAACAACGCGACACACGAAACACCGCTGGCACACGTACGTGCAGTAATTCCGGCTGCGTACAGCCGGACGACGTGAATTACCATAAAATTTCGGCCATCGTCTTGATCAGCAACGCATGAATTCGCCCTCTCCGTCTCTATGAAAGCGAGCTCTGCAAAATTCATGGGGATTAGGGGTAGTAAAAAAAAAAAAAAAAAAAAAAACGAAAGAGAAAGAAGAAGAGACAAACGAGAGGAAAAAGGAACGAGGGGACGAAGCAGAGAGACACAGCCCGTAAGGAGCTCCTTTAAAGATTCATCAACCGTGTGCTGTAAATAGCAAAGTAAAAGGACCGACGTTTTATATCGCACGGAGCTCGTTTCTGCCGCGGAGAGAAAATGGGGAGAGGCAGGCCACCGAGGAAATTTTTTCGTAGCCGCGATGTGATTCTAAGTTTGATCATATGGAATATTCCACCTGGGATACTCCTGCTTCGCGCCACTCTTTCTGGCAACGTGTCCCTCAGTATCGGCGTGGTAGGCAACTCTACGGTGCCATCTTTTCCTCATCTCGCGCAGAAAGCAGAAGTTGCGCGTTTCACGACGCGATTTTTAATGTTACCGGAGTTAGAAGAGTTGTACTTTGACACAATAACGGAGGACGGCGCCGTTGCACCTCCTCTTCGGTTCAATTTGAACTTTCGCCGAGCAAAGTATAATTACAATAGTGGCAGGTACTCGGCGATTAAAATTATTTATAGAAACCGCGGCTCGGGATTAACTATCGAGTGGATCGTTACCGAAACGTTTAGTTAATAATTACATCGTGTGCTGATATCACTTTTGTCAGTGTCTGAGTATCTGAGAATCGTGATATTTCCGACAATGGAACATTTAGCTCCGTTTATTAATCCCATATGAGTTAAATAGAAATTCTATTAAACGAAACTTGAACGTCTATTTACGAATTCTTATCAATACTTGAGAATTCATGTAATCTTCTTATTATTATTCGACGTTGCGATGGAGAATTTAATTTTATTTATTAATTCGATACGAAACTCCATTTACACGAAACTCGAACGTCTATTTACGAATTTCTATCGGTATCCGAGAATTAATACAATTATTTCGATTGATTTAGCAGAAATAAAGTATAAGCTTTCTCAAACGAAATTTAAACACTTGAATTTTTCAGTATCTGAGAATTTATATATCATTTATTATTTCGCTACGTTTCTAATGCTGCGATGGAGAAACTTTAATTTGGCGCGAATTAAATACAAACTCTATTAAACGAAACTGAGGCGAATTTTCATATAATCCTCTATTATTTCGTTTCCAATGGCACGGCAGAAAATTTAATTCGGTGCGAGCATAACATCTGAGAATTTATGTAATCCTCTGTTATTCCACTGTGTTTTGAACGCTGCGATGGACAATCGACTTAAATCGAATAAAATTGACAAATTTCTATTACGTCTATTTACGAATTGATCAAGCTCGCCCTTTCAACTACAGATCCTGCAGAATTCTACAGATTTTAATTACGTTCCATTTTTAAATGATTGGCACGATTTGATGGTTTAAAACCGGCATTTATTGATCACCAGCAAGAATAGAAGTCTCCTAGTTTGACGTCGCAGCGATTTCCAGCGGTTTCGTGGGAACATTAAAACCCAATCTCCCCGCCGTAAGATCTCTTCCAACCCTTCGTGGAAAGGTCCTCTTGGTCGCACTTCCGCGTGCAAGTGGCCCGGAAACGCGCGTTCGTCATTTTTCCGTGTTCGATCGCTTAACGCCGCCGCCTTTCCACTGGAGAAATACCCCGATTTATCGGGTAGCTGGGACATTTTTCGATGGGAACCGGCAATATGCCGTGAAATAGAGGCATAATGGTCGACGTAGAAAAAAGGAAAAAAGAATGGAAAAGAAAGAAGAAGAAGAAGAAGAAGAAGGGAAACGAAGGAAACTCGGCTGTTTCCTGTCACAGGCGTGCGAACGCGTCGCCAGCATTTCGAATGCATGTGAGGGCCTCGAGCATTTACGAGGGCGATAATTTCGTACATGGTATCTCGCAGCGTCGAGAGTTTCAACACGGAACACCCGGTTGAATTTTCGATCGCGTTCGTTGGCGAGTTCCTACGTTCTCGAGAAAGAAGGAGGAAAGTTATTCCTCAAAGAGAAGCTTTTCAAGGGGTTTCCTTATGAAACGAACTTCTTTTCTTTTTCTTCCTTCTTTCTTTTTTTTTTTTTCTCTCAAAGAGATTATCAGGATAATCCGCGACGTTGCACGAGGCAGCGCGGAAGAGATTAAGATCAACTCAGAGAGAACAACGCTTTGAAACGAACGAGAAGCGTTGTTCGTATATCCTCGTAAGGAAAGCGACGTTGGCTGCTGGTGGCCTGCTTACGCCACGTCTGACCATAACCGCGTTTTACCACTGCCGCGACTCGCGGATTACCCTGCGACTGTTTTAATCCAATTCTTATCCTTCTGTGTCTTTTTCAAACGAGAATGAAAAAAAGAAAGAAGAAAAAAAAAAAAGAAAATAGAAGAAAAAAGAGAAAGTAAAAAGGCAACAGAAGGGATATTTCAAGATGGCGAGTCTCTGAGAATTCGCCTGGGAAACCTTTCAAAAAGAGGGTCGCCTTCTCGCCAACATATCGGATTAATGGAGGGAACTTCAAAGACCGAGCCGGTCTTCAAATTCTTCGGGCCGCTGTTGGCACGGTTCGAAATTACGCAAGTAGAGGAGGCGAGGTATTATACGAGCGGACCTTTTGACGATCACGCCGAAACACGCTGGGGAAACCGAGGATATTTCAAACGGAATCGCCATTCAAACTTGCCAAAAGGCATTCCCATCGACGATCACGAATAACCGGTCTGCGGATTCGACAAATATAAAGAATCGCTTTGGAGTGAACGTACGTACGTATAACACAACAAACATCGTGTTCTCGTGTTATGGTTCGAGAAGCTTCTCCCTTGCGTTCGTTCCAACGATACGATTTTCTTTCCCTCTTCTTCTTCTTCTTCTTCTTCTTCTTCTTCTTCTTTCTGAGTATGGTGTTTAGCCGCTGTGCAGTCATTTGTGCGCCAATGCTCTCGTCGTATCGACTCGTCGCTACTGCGGTTAAAAGCATGCGTGGGGAGGAAATGCAGCGAACGTTGCTGGTTCGCCTTACGGCTTTTAAACTTAAAACGATTTACCGCGGCGAGAGGTACGTAGCGATGCGCCCCTATCGAGACCGGTGCGCGATACTAAACCTTCCTGGCTGGAGTTCTCTTTTTATCACTCGAATCGTACGTTGCACGCAAGGTGGAAAAAGTCGAGGGTAAAAATTCGCCGATGTTCGCCAGCTTGTCGCGTTTTTGTAATTTCTCTTAATTGGAGGACAAATATTTTTGTTCCACGATTTCTTTCTTTTTTTTTCTCTGTACTCCGTCGCGTTGGTGCGTTTGAATTGTTGCTTACAATGTTAGAAAAATATATTTGGCAGAGTCTATGGAATTACTTTCCGTAAAAAAAATGTCTAAACAGTTTTTACAGTTGAAATATAAAAATATAAAAAAAATATTCAAAGTTGAAAATTTGAATTTTGTTTTCAAAACTGAGGACATATTGCAGATAATATTTATACTTTTTATATTTATGGCGTGGAATAAATGCAAATGTAAATTCTTTTTCTTTAAATTGTATATTTATTAGTATCATGAATTAGTGTTGTAAATGAATTTCTGCGTATTTCAACGAGATGTAGAAGAATTTATATTATTATTAGTAGGAATTTATATTATTTATTATATTAGTAATTTATATTATTTATATTATTATTAGTATTAATTTATATTATTATTATTATTAATTTGTAATATTATTATTATTATTATTATCATTATTATTTTTCAGAATTTATATTATTCCACGTATTTTATTCTTCTCGACGAGAACGAACTATTACAGAACCTCTAGACTTGTTCCTCTTCTACAACAATCTGCACAACTTTCAAATTGAGGGCAAGATTGTTCCACCAACTTTTGTCCCGTAATTGATCATTTTAACGTTATTCTTGTTTCGTCGTTAATCTATCGGGAATTCACGAGCCGGGCCGAGCACAAAACGGAATTAAAAATTCATAAGAAACGGGTCTCTCTCTCTCAGGAAATGTAGATCGCATTCGCGATTTCACGGCTCACCTGCGTCTTTGCCGAGCGGAACGGAAAGCTACGGTGGCTACGGTCGTTTCGGATTCAATATGCAGCATTGAAAAACAATTACACGTTGTGGCTCCTTTAATTCGGCCTCGAGCGACAGGATGTGCGAGCGTCCGCCGCATAAAATCGCAATAAGGAATATTAATGAACGTCCACCGGTGGCGGACGACGCGTCGTAGGCGCGACGTAATTTGAAAATTGGCTGGCTAAATCAAAAATCGAGCACGGCGAAATCGTGTCCGATATCGGCGGGCATGAAAGTTTCATGATCCTTAATAACAGGCCTAATAACAGGAAACGGTCGGCAATGTTCCGCCGTGTTAAAACAGAGAGATCGAGATGCACGTTCTCTCTGGCACGTTTCTAAACCAGAGAAATCGATCGATCATTCAACGATATTTTATTTGATTTCTCGCGCGGCGAGGCTTGAAATTAGTAACGATCTCTGTTGCTAGTTTTTATCAAGTAATAAAACGTTTGAACAAATTTTTAAATGATAACGTTAAAGAAAAGGAATATCACAAATGAGACGAACATTGATGATCTTGAAATAGTAATTGTTATTATCCTTGAATTCTCATTTTGTGACAGCATATAATTAAACGATAATATAACGCTAGAATCAAAACGATCAAAATGATCAATTTATAATTCTGTTAAAATTTATAGACATAGAATAACATAGTATTTTAAAAAAATTTAAATGATTTGTTCGAGAAATGTGCAGATAAAAGCTTCTTCATTCCTTTTACTTTAACGTTTCTGTTGGAAAACTTATGATTCGGTCGTCAGTAGTTCTAATGTTAATATATTTCTTTCTTCTAGCGAGGTTCACCAAGAATTTTACAGAATAATACATAGTTGATACGTGCGATTTTATTAATTTCATTTCACATTACATTTTATAAAATACTTGGACAAGAAATTAAATACTCACTCCAGTTTATAAAATTAGCTTGAAAGAATTTATTACGGAAAACGAGGTTACAGACGATAAAGAGATATTAAAGATATTTAAAAAAAAATATATATATATATATATTTTCACTATCCTGAATCATTGTCGACAATTGAACAACAGGATCTTCGTTCGTACAAAACTGGTGGAGGTGTCAAACCGCGCCTAAAACGATCGCTTCGGTGAATCCGATTGCAGTTGAAAAACAAATGGAGGCAGCCTCGCGGGACGTATTAAAAGCATCGATCACCTATTACATTCGGCCGGTTGTTTGCGCGAGGCGTTGTCTCGCGAGCTGCTGGCGATTAAAACGAGCCGAGTTTCAACTCGGCGATTGCTGCAAACTTTTCGTCGATTCGATCCGGGAACGTTTCAATCGGCGGGCGATCGAGAAACAGGACTAATTTTCGTCCGATAAAACGAAATAAACAGCGCTGGCGCGCGAGTTTTCACGCGCGAAAGCAATTTGTCACTCGAGTGGATTATTTATTTTATAAAAAAACAAAAAGAAAAAAAAAGGAGGAGGAAGAGTGGAGCACGAGTTGAAACTGACGGGAAATTTTAGGCAAAAAAAAAAAGAAAAAAAGAGAGAGAGAGAGAGAGAGAGTACAAACTCGAGTCCGATGAAACGTGAATTTTCGACGATCGAGGTGGGAGGGACTTTTATAACGCGCGTAATGTCGTAATAACCGCTACAACGATTCGTGCTCGATGTCGTTTTTACGTTTTCATCGATAAACCTGCACGATCCATTGTTTTTTATTCTCTGTACTCTATTTTCACACCTCTCCTGCTGTTCTTTTTTTGTTTTTATTTTATATCGTCGTTGTTTCCCTTCGTGTGCTCGCGCGTGCGCGCGCGAGAGAGAGAGAGAGAAAGGACTCGCGTTTCGTCCAATCGGATAGCGAACAGCCGACACGGATAATATTATTTCAACAAGCGGGAAAAACGATTTGGGGCGTCAATGACGATTCGATTGTTGACTGGAAACAAACGATACAGGTTTCGAGGGGGAGGAGAGGGTGGCTGACGTGTTCAGTTGGACGGACAAAACGAGGGTGGACGCAGATTCGAAACGTCACACATCGACGTTCCGTGAAAAGCGCAAACACGCTCAATTAGTTCATAATTTCGCGCGCCTCCCTCCACCTGCCCCGGTCGCTTTTCGGTGAAACGCTTTTACCGACACGCGACCGATTAATCGACGGAAAGTAGGTGAACGGTTTCGCGCTTTGTAATTCGATCGTTTCGAATGCTCGATTTTCTTCGGAACGGGGGATAAATGAGAAGCTTGAAGATGCGTTTTTCAACGAAAAGAAAGAATCGTCAGGAATCCAGACAGAGATTAAATGTGCACACGTGTAATTTTTCTATATTAATGACACTTTGTATAAGAGTTCATTTCAATCCTCTACAACATCCTGTATAACTTTGAAAATCACACGTTTTATATATCCGCAATAGTGCTTGAATAGTAACTCCATTACAAAAACAAGCGAGTGATTTATAATGATTATTAGTTGTCAGATTTTCAATCGAAACAGATATCTACGATCAATCCTCTATGGTTTCATTAATAAAGCTTATGAAAGGCGAGTATTGTCAATTGATTTAGTTTTATTTACAGTTATATATTCATTCATTTTTATTTACAGTTATTTACTCATACGATGAGTACAATAATGCTTTGTTCAATCAATAATCATCCATCTGTAACATTCGAATTTTTCCTGAACAAAAAAGTGTATTGCAAATTTTTCGATATTACTTTCTTTATTAATTAAGCCCCATTGATTGGCGAGTGACGTAAATAAAAACTGAATTTGTTATAGAAAAAAATAGTACATCGTAATTACAGTTACTTTATATATGAATTTGACTTGTTAATAAAACATAAATAAAAAATAAGAGCCAATGTCGTAAATATGAATCAAGACATTTATCATTAATTTGATTTAGAAAGAAATGTAGCTTCCTTTAAAAATTATATCTCTTTAAAATTATATTATTATTATATTACATTATATTTATATCCCTTTTAAATTATATTCTACACTCTGCTTTTAATTTTTTATACAAAATAATTTATTACACGAAAGCCCAAATTTCACAACATTAAGAAAAGGGGCTCAAGTGTTTGATCATGTTTGAAACAATTTCAATAAAAAATTCGAGCTAGGATATTCATTTGTGTACAAACGTCATTGGACAATTAGGTACGTATAAAAGTAAAATTATTAAAGACACCAGCAATCTTCTTTATTTCTTTAGTAGAGAAATAACGATTCTTCGAAACAAAATATATATATATATATATATATATATATATACGTGCACAAACAGTGGCTGTAACTTTTCGAATTGCCCTTTTTTTCAGTCAGGAGATAAAAAAAAGAAAAGAAAGAAGAGAGAAAATAGAAAACAGAAAACAGCGGCGCAGCGAAGAAACGCAGGGGGATGAGTGGCTACGGACGAAGGGTACCCTTGATCTGCGGCTTTTAACTTTCCGGAAATCACTTTCCTCCATTATTTCCTAACGCTCTCTCCTGCCAGACGTTTCCGTTGAATCCCCAACGCCAGACACCAGGGCATTATTTACCTTCTCCGCCTGATACTTATAAAACACTTATTTACCACCGAGTGTTTTCACAAATCTGCTTTGCCCTGATTGCCACACAGTGGAAATTTAATTACTCCAAATGGGAGAGAGACGTGCATCCTTTTGCACCCGCGGGACTACGATCCTTTAATTCCATAATGACGTAAATGATGTAAAAGAAACGAAATTACGGTGGTAAAAATTTAAAACGAAAATTTGACGATATGACATAAGAAATCCTGAAGGAAAGTTTCGAACAAGGTTCATTTGATGCGAGCCGCTTATTCTGAAAGTGGAACAAGTCACTTCAACGATGAATGGAAAACGGCGACTCGTTTAACGTCCGTGCGAAATCATTTACAGCGTGAAAAACATAAAATATCCGAGATGGCAAATTTCGCAATTTTGCTCTACACGCCGATTTTTCGAAACATGAAACTCTTAACACCCCCTGCGCTGGCAACTGATTAACGCGGACCATAACGAGTGACCGAACAAGTAAATGATAATTCGTCGCTTTCTTTTCCTTTCGAGCTCGTCGGTATGATATCACCGGATTAGAAATTATTGAGAAGCAATAAATTTATTACTTGTTTTGCCTGGATTATACATAAATATGCTTGAAACTGAGAAAATGTCGCAATTTGGGACAAAGAGGTCAAATATCTCGATTTTAGAGACAAAGCGACTTTCAAAAAATATTCCTCCAAATATTTCAAGAATGCCAATTGTTGAACATTGACCACGGTTAGATCAAGTTTAGGATTAGGTCCGGATGAACAAAATCACTGTGACAACATCTACGCAGCCGCGGTACAAAGGGAGAGCGACGCGAACTCTCGAGTAACAAGAGAAGGAGAGGCGATAACCGCGAAGGAGATCGGATAACGCAGCAATCAGCACGAGGGACCAGCGGCAGTCTTAACCAGGTTGTCGAGAATGAATTTGGCGCGTGGCCACGTTTTGCGGACGAGCGGAACGATCGTCGACGACGTAGAAACGGAACACGTAGAAAGGGCGAGGATCATTCGGGACCGGAAGTTTCCTCGAGAATCGTATCGTTGACCTTTCGCTGGTTCACGTACGACGCGCCAATCGAATTCGAAAGCGAGTTTCCACGTAGAGCAGGCTGTTGCCGCCGAAAGTTTAAATAATCCAATCTCCTCTTCCTCGCCCTCCTCCTCCCGATTGCATTTCGGCGGAGATGTGGCGTCGGTATTTCGTTGGGAAGAAATTTCCCCTTTGGGTCTCAATATCATTATCGAGCAGCGAAAGGGATTGCCGGTCGGCCGGAACGAGAAGAGAATGGACGCGCGAGGGAATCTGTTGTGCATAGAAGCAACCTCGTTACTCGTGAGAGGGTCGAGAAAAACAGCTTTCAAACCCCTTTGCTCCGTCTGGGCCCAATTCGTTTCCTCGACCGGTGACACGATGGTTTCTAACGAGGTTTCTGTATCATCCCGATGCCTGGTTTCAAAGAGTCTGGAGATACTTGGATGGACGAGGAATGTGAAAATTCATTTTGATTGGAGTTCGAAGAACGACGTTTAACGATTTTTAATCGCACGTTCCAATCCTCTTAAGAGTTGGCTTCAGTTTTAGAAATTCATTCGTTTCGTTCGGTAATATCAGGGAGCAGGATTCTTCGGCAAATAACAAACGTAGACTACTTTATTTTTGTGAAGAACAACGGTGACTTGCTAAGCTTCCATACGAAATCGAGTACTTTTTAATTCATCGTCGTCATGTATCCGTTACACGCTAAAAAATTCCATCAATTGTAAGGTCAAACAAGAAGTATTTCGCAGTAAATTCATTCGGGATTAACGACGCCTGCAATTTCAATTAATCATAATTTTACGACTGACGAAGTTATAACGCGGCGTGCGTCGCGCGGAACTAATTTACAGGCGCGTGTACCATCGGGCATCGTTCTCCATTCGCGGATAAATGGGAATTGAAAAAGAGTGGGAAACGAGGAAGCGTATGAAACCAGTTTGAACCTCATTAAAACAGCTGGAGTAATTTCGTTCTCATTTTCAATATTGAACGATCGAACAAAGAAGATCTCCACTGTCGAATTTGACTTTCAACTTCAGCGCCAGCGGGTCCGCGCCTCTGAGCCCGTCAAGAATCGATATCGAGCGTGCAATAGCGTGCTTTGAAACCTTTGTCTTTCAGATCCCTTTTTGGGAATTCCGCATCGCGCTTCAGATGTTTGACTTCGAATGCACGATCCTCCCGATCCGGAATTCGACGTTCTGTTTGCGATATGCCGAATCGTCGACATTTCATTTTTTTCTTTTTTTTCAGACTTGCCCCCGATTCCACGCGCGTTCGATGTTTGACGTTGAATTAACCTCGAAATATCGAGCGTTCCACGTCCGAGCTTCTCGATTCGAATCGTTTTCAGCCCCTTCCTTTATGTGGATGAGAAGACTCTTTAAAATATTCGAATATTTGAAAATTTCATTAACAGCTCGTTAATTAATTTTTCATCGTCGCGATCGTTCAATCATAGTTTGAAATAAATTTAAGAATTCACTTAAAGTCCAAGTGTATATTTCTCAGAGATTACAAAATAATTTAAACATTATGTGTTTCAAACAAATTATTCAGTCTGAATATACATTTAGACTAAATGTCAGGATGGTATCAAATTTCACGACAATCACTGCGTTTCGAAATGAAATTTCGAAAAAGAAACTTATGCAACGCAAAAGTTTCCCATGGCGGGTGTTCAAAGCGATTGGCCGCGAAATTTTTATTCTGCAAATCGCGTTACATGCCGGAGGTTGCCGAATGAAAAACTATATTCGCCGTGATACGCGACAAGACTTTTTAAACGGTCGCAAATTGCGACCCACTGTGTCCGAGGGACGGCCATCGTTTAGTCATAGTCAGTTCGGTCCATTTCTCGCCAGAGAGATTTCATTACGACACAAAGTGTTACGGATTATCCGGAACTGTTCGCTCCCCCACCTTTCCAACGTAACCGGATGAAAAATGCTCGATACGCGCGCAACGCGACGGCTATAAATTTTTACGCAATAAATTCCCGCCCTTCCGATAGCCGCGAAACGGGAGCAACTATGACGGACTATTTTATCAAAATACAATATGTATTTTGACCGCCGCGCGAGCGGGATCTCGATTCGCGACGTGTGTATTAAACCTTTCGATCGCACGGCGCACGGCGCATCGCTAAGTGAAGTGAGCATCGGGTTGAAACTCGCGTCGTAGCAAAAATTTTTTAGCCAAATACCGTCTGGTTTATCTACGACACGTGGGCAAAATGTTTCTCTCGTTGAAAATTTTCCATCGAAAAATATTTCTTCGTCGCGTATATATATATATATACGCGACTAGAAAAAAGCTAGAAGAAAAAAAAGATAGAAAAATGAACCAGAGATCGATGAAAAATATATTACTAAAACATTGACACAATACTTCCAGTAGCATGGTACAAATCAGTGTTTTTTGTTCGAAATTATCATTTATCTTCGCGAGTAACGAATTCACTAAAGTTCTCAGAGATGCAGAGAGAAATGTGACGACCATGAATGATTATTTTCTGGAATTCACTTCGAAATTTACGATATTTTATTATCGTGGTAAAAAATAAATTCATTCGTTTTATTAGATTCTGATCTCACAGCTTGTGAAACAGAAAATTTCGTAAAAAAGTGGAGTTGAAAGATTCAAATAATAAATTGTAAATGAAAAGATATTGAACGAAATATTTTTTATATGTCTAAAGAAATATTTAAACATTTAATAGGTTTAAAAAAAAATGTAACGAGTACATTTTATAAATATCAAAGAACACGTCTGAGCGGATGTTTCTTATTCCACTTGCGAATAAATTGCTATATCGCAATTGCTCAATTGACACCTGACGTCTCGTGGTTGAAAACATAATTCACAGCATTTCTTCCAAGTCTCTCTGCGGGTGAAACGCGTGCAGACAGATTCTTTCAGCTTATTGCAATAACTGTGTATATAGTTTATGGTCGCATTCGCGAGGGCGAGGGTTGAATAAACGAGACGACACGGACGCAGGTGGACTTACGTAGAAACGGCCAATGAATTCTTCCCGAGGAAACTGCTCCTCGTACACGAAAATGTTCATGGACACTTTCTTCATCGTGCCGGTGTAAAAGTCGGCCACAAATTTCCGCGCGTCTGCTCCCGTGAAAATGTTATTGCCCGCTAAACTTCGCCCAATGAAAAATTCCACTTGCTTGCCAGTTCTTCGCAAGGTGATTCCGTAATTTGATTAGCAAAACTTTTCAGCCAACTGAATGTGTCCTGGTGTACTTTGCTTTTTATAGCAAGGACTGGCGAGGGTGTCACGCCAGCGTATGTTTGACGTAGAAAGTGAATTACTGTATTTCACTGGGATTAAATTATACGGAAACATCGGTGTGTGATTCCCCGAAACGAACGTTACGTTTCAATATATGTACATATGTTACTAGACAGGTTTCAAATTCGTTCGGTTAAATTATACGAAATTATCAATTCACGATTCTCCGAAATGAACGTTATACATCAATATATATGTATGTATATGGCTGTAACCTGGATAGGTTTTACATGTTTGGTTAAATTATAGTAAAATATTAGCTAATGAATTATTATTTTCTGAGATGAATGTTGTACTTTAATATATATGTATGTATATGGCTGTAACCTGGATAGGTTTTACACGTTTGGTTAAATTATAGTAAAATATTAGTTAATGAATTATTATCTTCTGAAATGAATGTTGTACTTTAATATATATTACTATAATCTTGCCAGGTTTCAAATATTTGGTTAAATTATATTCCGACTTCAATGTTACATAGATTTTAAATATTTGGTTAGATTATATTAAAATATTAGTTCATAATTTTCTGAAACGAATGTTACATCTCGGTGTATATTATTACAATACAAATAAGTTTCAAATGTACGGTTTCAGCATTCAGTATAATTTTTTTTTTTTTTCCCCCGTTTGTGTGTATCACGCTTTTTCTGGATAAAGGGGATATCTAAAGAGATATGAGAACCGTAGTTTCAAACCGTACTCGAGGGACTTACCGTGTCCATAAATAAATCATATCCTCTTTGCCATACAGGCTGCTTCACGCGACCGAGCCAAACAATAACTCCAACGCTATAAAAGATAATAGAAGAAAACCATGCACAAAACCAAATTAAACGCAACTTGCTTCGTCAAATACTTGTGTCATCTCTGTCAATTGTGTCCTGACCCGGTTACGTGGAACGCCCTCTACAACCTAACCTAAAACCTCTATCACCAAAGATAGAGATCTTAGGTTAGGTTTAGCAAAGAGCGTCCGTACGAAGGTCCGTCCATTCTTAAATCGCATCGGTGGAAACTTTTGCGAGTCGGGGCTCCGCGTACGAGAGTTTTCGACTTAATTACGTGGTCAGACAGCGCGATGGATTCGGCTTAACCGATTGTTAAGGCGAACGCGGCAATTTTGAACAATCGCAATATCGACGAGAGAGCACCAGCAAACTTTCGCCAGTGCGTTTCGCTCTTTTCTGTTTGTTTTTGCGCTTTCCCTGCTCTTCAACTCGCTTGCTTCTCGCCGTGTCCGCCTCTCGTCTCGCTTTCTACCCCTTCGTCCTTCTTCTCGTTTATTCAGCAGTCGATCGTCGTCGACGACGTCGCGACGCTTTCCAACGTCCACCCCCCCTCCCCCCCCAGCAAAGCCGCCGTTTCGAGATTGCGGACGCGCCTGGCTTTCATCGGATGATCAAAGTTTTCCGCGCGTATATTGTTATGATTAAAGTTCGCGGATTTTTACGCGCCCCTTAAGTGCATTCTTATGTTACGCGTCGACAGAGGAGAGAACTCGTCCCTTTCGACTCGGCGACACAAGAAAGACGCCCGGCCTTTCGGGAAAGTTTCGTTCGTTAAGATTATCGGGCGTCGAGCTACGATGTCTTTTTTAATTGCTCCTCTCTCTCTCTCTCTCTCTCCATATATATATAAAGTATTCGAACGCTTATTATAACATTTATGTCCACGTTATATATAGGACATATTGGTGTTTCAGTGACAATAAATGGTAAACAGAAGTAAATGACACGAGTGTAACACGTAAGTTTATAACATAAATTATACTAATTAATTGAGTAAAAAGAAAAGAAGTAGACAAACACAGATTTTAAACATGTGCCACTGTAAGTACTAACTGAACATTAAGGCTATTGATATAACGAAGACTTAATTAATTAAATATATATTTCAGTCGATTCTCGTAGCAATATTAATGAAATTTCACAATAATACATCCATAATTAATTGATTGAGTAAAAAGAAAAAAAGTAGACAAACACAGATTTTAAACTTGTGCCACTGTAAGTACTAACTGAACATTAAGGCTATTGATATAACGAAGACTTAATTAATTAAATATATATTTCAGTCGATTCTCGTAACAATATTAATGAACTTTCACAATAATACATCCATAGCACAATAGCACAGTGATATATCCATAAATTTGATATAGAAAGATTCTAACATACGATACACCAGTATCACATAGACAAATATAGATTTTAAACTTGTACCACTGTAAGTAATAACTAAATATTAAGTCTATTAATGTAACGAAGGCCTAATTAATTAAATATATATTTCAGTCGCAATGCTTGACTCTCGTAACAATATTAATGAATTTAATTTCCATAAATTTAATATATATATACGGAAGACATCAGTATCATACAGACAAATACCACTGTAAATAATAACTAAATATCAAGTGTATTAATGTAACGAAGACCTAATTAATTAAATATATATTCTCGAGTTCGATTCTCGTAACAATATTAATGAAATTTTCAAGTGTTTTACGCAACAATGTATTCACAAAATTAATATATTCAGGGAAGTGTCTACAGGTGCGCGAATACTTCGACAAACGCGTATGTAAACGGGACTTTATTTATCGCGACAGGTGTGCGTTATAATCTCGATAAATATTTGCCTACCTGAGATTCGCAATAGGAACTTGCTTCCTGAAACATGTTTATTCTAGATTCATCGAGCAATTGAAAGTCACGGTGAATACATGAAAATCATGTATATACACGCCGCAAATTTTTTATGAATATCTTTATGCATATCGTGCGTCGCGTTAACTTTCAAAATTTTTCTTCTGACACATTGCAACAACTAACAATCGTTTCAATGTATAATGCGTATATTTCGAATTATCTGCAGTTTTATATATTCACGAGAAAAGATTCAGACGAATAAACACGCACGACACAAAGCGTTTCACTTTCCATGGATGATAGTTTCATACATACACATATACGGACGGAAAATTAATATCTTTAACCTGCTCGTTCCGTATGAAATGAAATACCCTGAAATGAAGTTCAGGTTTCAGAATTCAGGTCCCTGTTTCCTTTTCTAATGAACTATCTTTCGCAAACGTTTGTGATTTCACTTTCGCCTTTCAACCCTCTACAACTAAATATAAATAGTTATGGGAGAGGAAAATGATTAATTAACTGTATTTATTTACCGTAACAAAATCTGGCATCTAATAATCGTTGCAAATAAAATGTCTTGTAAATATAATATATAAGATAAAAATATAATAAATTGATATATAATATAATAATGATAATAATAATGTAGTATGTACAATATAAATACAAATATAAAATGACAAATATAATATGATATATATATACATATATATAATTTTTAATTTACATGAAGTTATAAAGGATTGATATCGTTCTTGTTTTATTCTTGTATCGATATCTACCTAAGAATGAGTCTCAATTAGTGTCGTATAATTTCAACTAATTTACCCTAATTTTTCGTACACTCGAATCTTTCGTTTCATACATTGTCACTAATTAATCTCAATCTCACTCTTGTCTATTATAGACGCCGAGTTTCGTTTTTTCTACACTCTAATAAAAAAAAACCAAAAAAAAAAAAAAGAAAAACTACAAAGAGAAATTTAACGAAAAGTACAAAGACACGTAACGTAGGAAAATCTAGAAAACGCAGACAAAAATCCTCGTCAGAAAATCAATGGAACTTGATGCGGAATACGAAAAATAATACGAAAAGCACGGATTTCGCCAAACTAGTGTGTACGTACATTCAAAATACGAAACACTCGAATCATCACGTTTTTCATCCGTCATATTTTCCCAGGCGCTCGCCACCTCGACCACAACGTTTCCCCATTCCTCTAAATACGTCGTAACAGCACGACCGCGCGAGCCAATAATAATTTTATCGTAACTACATCGTAACACCGGGCGGCACGTGTGCGGTCCGAGTAAATGGAGAATCGTCCGAGCAGCTTCGAACTGTGGTCGTAGACGAAGAAATTGAGGAGAGCCGTTGCCCGACTGTCTCGCAGCGTTTTAAGGGATTATCCGGTGGATCGGATCGGATGTCGACTAACCGATGTTGAACTTCATCCGTACGGGCGTAAAGTTGCAGGCGGTGGCGGCCGAAGACGGTCGGACGGTTTATCGCGCGGTAAAACATTTGACAGGAAATAAGTCGAGGCAGTTTTTCCTGGCCAAGGCCAGGTAAAAGTCCGCCTTCTTTCCTGGCCTGAACCCACTAATGGAAAAGTACGCCACGATCGTAATTTCTGTTACGTACGATCGTCACCACTCTAAAACTTCCTAGCTACACTCGTCGATATTCATTTTTAATCGAACATCCCCACTTTTTCTCCTACCATTTTTTTCCAGCCACGATCGGAAGTTTTGCGCGTGCAACTCGAGGCGAAATTTTTTCCGGCGGGGATACGCCGTGATATTAAAAAATATAGCGAAGCGAACGGAAATTGAGGGGTACTTTGCGAAACATGAAAGTCCATAGTTGGATAACACTCTTACTTGGTAACGAACTTCAGCAGATTTCGGTCTGGCACTAATACTACCTTTTAAATGTATTTATCGCTCCAAGCACTTTCATACTGGAAATTTTTTTCACTAAAGTGAGAAAAAGAAAAAAAAAGAGAAAAATAGAAAAACCTTGCAGTACAGTACAGAGTGCAGAAGATTTTGTTCATTTATTATATATCTAGCGATAGATCATTTAAATTTCTAAAAATGCAAACCATTTATGTATCTACAAAAAGTTATATAAATTGATCGTTTTGACCACTTGTAATTCTGTTTATAAAGTTGAAACAGAGCTAGCCTCTGGCAATGAAAATAATCACTCCACGTTAAATAATTATCCTTCTATTTGATTATTTGGAATAATTTATAGTATTAAATTTCTTCTTCTTCCATTCTGAATAATTATTCTACTACCTTATAAATCGTCCTGCCGTCTTGTCAAATGACACGTCACTAAAAGTCTCATTAGCCAACCCTAACCTTTCTAATTAAAGTTCCGACAAAGAGGGATCATTTCCTAAATCCACGAATTATCGCGGCTTTTATCAGCGTAAACATATTCGTCCTAACCCGCCGTTAATAATCGCGTAACCGTGAAAATATAGCGGCTACGAGACCGGAGAGGGTGGTGCCGGTATCCTCGAGCCGGATGATTAATTTCGTTGACTTCAGGGATCGATAATGGAACGCCGATCCTCGAAGGAGGAACGCGGCCTGTTCTAATGGAGCCGGGTGGACGATAGAGGAACGAGTAACGCGAGCGATCGAGGGTGAAAAAATGAAAAGCGGCCCCGTAATTCTTCCGTGGAATGGATCCGACGCGAAATAGAATTAAACGGTGGCCGCGAGCGATGAGTCGTGACTCGGTTATTGAAACAGAAACGCAATGATCCCCGGCAAGAAGTTTCAGGATATTCTCCGGAGATTTCGCGGACTCGCATTCACTTCGACTCCCCGACTGTAACTCGACTGCCGGATATTCTCAATTTCTCGATACGACGAATAAATACATTAACATAATCTCGAGAGTTAGTTGGAAAATCGGGTTAATCCCAGTCGAGGCATTTGGTAGATTAAAAATTTCCTACGCGGTGAATTGGGATCAACTCTCAATTACTCGCAATTAATTTATTTTTATTATTTTGATATCTCAGAGGCTTCGTTTGAACATTTTCACTCGTAGGGAACAGTTGTCACGTATCGTATGAATATCGATCGCAACAAAGGAACTTTCATATCGCTCGTCGTGGATAGGAAATTACGAAAGCTTCGTCGTAATATTAAATTCATTTGCGCAGCGATTTAACGAAACGAAATTACACCCAAATAATATCCGGGAGATTACGCGCGGCGTGACAGTATTAACAGCTGCAGAATTCAGAATGAGTTATTTCGTCGAGAACCGCCAGCGGCGTGTCCTTTCATTTTCTTTTTTCCTTTTTTTCTCTTTCTCCCGAGAACGTACACCCGCCGCTAATTATCGCGTACGCGAGCCAAGCTAATCCGTTTCCAAATTGATTCATTACCGTATTCCATGAGGACTTAAAACACGAGACGATAAAGAGAGGAACAGAGCCGGTGCAACGAGCAACACGGTAGAGACGAACGAGGCGTGCTGATATGATTGATGACGGATTTCGTCCGGGAATCAGCAGGTGCCTCCCCCCCCCCCCCGAAGAGCCGCGCGCGCGCGAGAGCTTGCTGAGTAATTCATCGCGTGTACTTTTACCCCGCGTGAAGGGGAGTGGGGAGGAGAAGGACAAAGAGGGTAATAATTAATTGCTCCAAGGATCAACCCCTCTATTCCTTGTTACTTATTTTTCCCTCGTACTTTTCCTCTCCAAAACAACTCAACTCGGCGCTACGTCGAAACACGCCTGACGAGCACCTCGTCGTGCACCTCGCTCGAAGGATGAAAGAAACGAAAGTAGAGAAAAAAGAACTCCCTCTTCCTTTCCTCCCTCCCATCCGTCTCTTCTGATCCGCAAGTTTATTTTTCTACGTTTTTGACGTATTCTAATTGAGTCGTGTCGTCTGGCGAAAGCGGATTTCAAAGATTGCGCCGCGATAGAAACAATTTTTCTTTTCCCACGGCATAATAACGACTTTCGTTTCGTGGCTCGCCTTTAGCCGTGGCTTGCTTTATGCCCCTTCACCTTCACTGTTTATTATGCCCCGTGATTAATTATACATTTCGGTCGTGCGACTGGTAATTAAACGGATTCGGATCGAAGGCGAAGGAAATTTATTCCTTTGGCTCGTTCAAAGGGTGTACCGGTTAATTGGAAAAGGCTGGAGAATAGGAGAAGAAAAGAAGAGACAAGAAAAAAAAAAAAGAAAGAAAAAGAAATCGGTGTCTTTAATTTAATTGCAAATTTTCAGCGGATTTTCGAAAGATCTATTGAATATATGTATAATCCTAAGGATCGGACAGGATTCGCACGCATAATTCGCCGGGCGAGAGAGATCGAATCTTCTCGACACTTGAATAAACCATCCGCGATTGCAATCCATCACTTCGCTTGAAGGTTAATATTTCTTTAACCCTGCCGCGTGGATAAAATACTCGCCACGTAACTGATGCAGCAGGCTTAGCTTAGTCTCGAGGAAAGAGACTCCGTGAGAGAGCGTAAAGAGAGAGAAAAAAAATCAACTCGAACGATTGACAGTGCTTCGATAAAATGAACGAACGTTTATCAACAGGGACAAACGAAGGAAAACAATTTCGAGGAGAAATCGTTGATCTTTCCTTTCGCCTCCCGTGAAAATGAATCGACGTTAAAAAAAAAAAAAAAAAAAAAAAATAGAAGAAGAAAGACGAAGAAAGATGATTGGCAGACATACTAAAATCGCGGTACACAAATGAAGCACGTCGAAACACATCGTCGATCAATGACAATGGAGAACATACACGAGCCGGAGCGAAAAGAGAGAAAGGAGAGCCGTGCTAGGGGCAGGAGGGAAAGAGAGACAGATCCACCCACCCGCATAATCAAGTTATCGTCGCGACATATCGCACATTAATCACAACTATCAATGACAGCCGCACACCAGCCATCGAGGTCCTTTAATCCTTGGCTGGCTCGTGTCTCACCAGCTACCAGACACCTCGTCCGCTTCGTTTCGCTTCCATCGCATCCGATGAGCCACCCCTGTACCCGCTATCTTTGCGATTAATGACTCAGCCGCGACAACTTCCGTCGTTGCTGACTCTTCCGGCCTCTCTCTTTCTCTCTCTCTCTCTCTCTCTCTCCCTCATCGAAGAAATCGCCCCGATCTGCCACCGGTTTTCCAATCTCCATTGTCCCGGGCGCACGATCGAGCGCGAGATAGAGGGTAAGTAGGAATTGGCGAAAATCGCATTCATTACGATTAAATCTTTGGAAGTCGATAGACACTCCGACGATGAATTATCTCGGGGGCCGGGAATTATCGCGAATTTCAGCGGTGTTATCGATAATAAGCGGGCCGTGATTTAGGAAAGACGGGGGTAGAAGTTTCAAGCAGAGTTGTTGGACTTGTAGACGCAAGTCTGTAACGAAACTGTATATAGAGCTCGGAGAAATGTGGAATCTATGTTGGAGATTTGCTCTCAAGTCGGTAAATTTTATTTCACGGGGCACGCGTATAGTGCATCTTTAAATATATAATATATAATAAATAATAATTTAATATTAAATATAGAATATAATAATAATAATAATAATATTAAATATATAGTATAATAATAATAATATTAAATATATAATATAATAATAATATAATAAGTAAATTTATTTCTTTATTCTTCATAGGTTTTCGTGCCCCGTTGGAAATGAGACGAAATCTACGCAGAGATTTGCTTCGTCTACAAAATGCTATAGTTAGGATCTCTAAAGTTTACTATAAACGTGTGATGAAATCTATGATTATCAATCTCGAAAAGAAAAAAATTAGGAACTACACTTTTTGATGCTTGCAATTCGGAACGATCGAAAGACGACGATTACTATATAGATAAAAATTTTACAACGAATTTTCCAATTTTCCTCTCATCGTCCTGATTTAAATTTTCACTGCTTGAAAAATTAAAATTAGAATAAACGTGGAAACCATAATTTTTACGAAAATTAACGCCGTACAGACTTGCTTTGACCTCGGTCAAACGTCCGCGAGATAAGTTCCAGTTCGATCAAGAGTCCGAAACGGGGCTGGAATCGAGAAGGCGGTTTTTTTCCGTTCGATTGCGCGATTCCGTGATCGAAGGGGAGGAAGCGCGAACGGAAAGGATGTCGGTAACGGAGGAATCGTCGCGAATTCAGGAAAGGAAAGGAGAAGAAAGTAGAGACTGAAGGAAAGAAAACAACGCTCCGTCGTTTCCCTCATTGTTTCCGGTTCGGGCTCTAGTTCTCCAGAGCGAAATTTCCTTTTCCGTCGGGGAGAGTCGCGAGGCAATTTCGTGTATCGTCCACGGTCAATTAGAGCGGAATAAGGGAGGAACGAGTAGTCGGTGTTTCGGTCGAGCAGAGAACGCGAGTTCGACGGCGTGGAAATCATTGGCCGCGGTGTAGGAATCAACAGGAGGACATTTCGCCTCTGCCCCTCTGCCTTTCTCTCTCTCTCTCTCTCTCTCCTTTTACCCTAACCCCGCGCCGTAAGCACAACAATGGAGTTTCTAATGGCCAATAGAAACTTGCCGATCCACTAACGAGATCGTCGGAATTCCGCGCTGACTTCCGAGCCGCTGACTCCGCCGATTTCCTGGCCCGCCGCCGTTTTTTATAAAATCCTCTTCTGCTCCCGATGTAACTATCGGGGCTATCGACCTCGGATACCATTATCCTTGACAATCCCTTTAATATTGTTCAACGCTCGATTCAACGCAGCGAAATCTCTTCGTTTGTGCGAATAGCTCGCGTCGTTGGATTTCCGCGATTTTTTTCATTTATACGATGGAAACGCTTAGGCGTTTGGGTATAAAACTTTGAGATTCAATTGGTAGATTGATATTCATTTCACTATTTTTTTTTCGATGGTTCTGCTCATGCACGCAATACTGTTCAATCTTTGATCGCGTTGTATGAATTTCGGAGAGACAAATTATATAATTATAATCGTAATTATTTGTACTAATTGGCGTTCTCTCGTCCATCGTGTTGACAATGATTTCTCGTTTTTGTACGACGTTAAAGTTTAGACGTTAAGTGGATTCCATTAATGAACATACATTTCCAATACTATCGGTGTGATGGCTTACTCGCGGATGAAATATCGTTGAATCTTTGATCACGATATAATTTCGTCTATACGAAATTGTGGAGAGGGATAAATTATTGATATAACCGTTTGTGCAATTAGTGTTTGCTTAATCATCGTGTCGCCGATGATTTTTCCGTTCGTATAATGGAAGATATTTAAATAAATAGATTCAGTTGGCGGATATTCATTTAACGATAACGAATTAATTTTCATTGTCCCTGCTCATGGATACACAATATTGTTTAACCTTCGATTACGATTTAACCTCGTTTGCAATTGTAGAAGGATAAATTATATAATTACGTAATTCGAGTTCACTTATGATTGTCCGTTCGTGTAGTTAATAATAGTTCACGTTCGCATAAATGTATTTAACTGGCAGGAAATTATTCGATCTAGTAGCTGAAATTTCATTCAAACAAATGCAGCTCGCACAGACATTTACCCACAATTTTATTCGGAATTCCATAATTTTATTCGATCTCTCGATTAACGATATTAATGTTTACAATGATATTTGTACAATCGTTATACGAATTAACGTTTTATTCTCGTGTGAAATTGAACGGTACATTTCACATTATACTTAATCTCGCGTGCGACAAAATGCGAAAGAAGTGACGCGTGAAGATATTTTGAATTGGGACGATCGATCGGGAAAGGTGTCGAACCAAACAGATCGATCCTTAGATAGGATATTCATATTTACTTAGGCCAACATAAATTCCCTCGTACGCCAATATTAATTATTTACAGGATCGTGGTGAGGATCGTTACTAGCCGTTGAACAAGCCACAGATTGTTTAGGATAATAGCCAGAGTCTATTATACATATTATTATACCTCGCTGTCTCATAAAGCGGTTAGGAGATTATGGACTTGCGGGATTTCTCGATCATGTTACTTCGTCCATTGTTCCGTGGCAATATTGATTTTGAGTATGACTTTCGATGTCAGTTTATCTTTCTTCAACTGTTGATTTTCATGCAATTCGATCGATGAAACAGAACTTGATGCAATTGTTGCATCTACAAAATGTACAGAAATAATAAATAAATAGATACTCTATTTTGGATATATATATATATATATACATGTAATGCGAATTATGTTTTCAAGTTCCTAAATAGAAATCATCGAAATTCGTATTAATACGACCGAAAGTTATTTGATGTATTTATTATTCCCTTATATTATTATAGCGGAACAATCGTGGAATTTTTTTCAATAATTCGCAATAAATTTTTTAAATTCCAATTTTTCCAATACCGGCGAAAAATATCATACGATTAATTCACGTTCCATTCTCCCTCCGTGTGATCGAAATCCAAATCAGAGAGAGAGAGAGAGAGAGAGAGAGAGAGAGAGAGAGAGAGAGGAAGGGAAGGGAACCTCTACAGAGCGAATGGAAACGCATCCGTCCAAAATCTGACAGGAATCCACGATTCTGACAGGAATCCAGCCATCGACGATAACAGGAAAAAGCCAACGAATGTCAACCGACTGCAGTCGTCGGTTCAGGTCGTGAAACCCGATACCGATCAAAAGTTCTGGAGACTCCGTTCTCGCAGGACATTGTCCCGAACTTTCGTCCGAAAGTCGAGATCCGACGAAACGCCGCATACATAGCATCCCTCGTGTGCTTTTTATTTTTCCGCCGGTCGTTATTCCTGTTTGTCGAAATCGATGATTTTTTTGTATGTCGAGAATGTCGGGAAAGATAGTTCTGGGTGAAAAACGGCTGCGGCGAGCAAAACTTGACGCAGTTCGACGAGGTTCGAGGGAAAAGAACGACGAAAATTTAATTTCGATAAATTAATTGTCAGATTGTCGATTTTCATGCATTCACGGTGAAATCTGAAGATGCAAAAGGTGCGCGGAATGCATATGATATGGAAGAAGGAACGAAATAAGATATATATATTATAACTTTCTACTTGGATCGTTCCTAAGTATAAAAATCAGTAGTCTGATAATTAAAAAATGCGCTATATTGCAAAAGATAAATAAACGATGATTCTAGGATGCGTTTGACAAATAAAAAATTGTCAAATGTGAATTAATCGTTCAATAAATCTGTAGTCCAATCTATGACCACTTGTACTAATTTGAGCTTTGTGCAAATATTATATTTTTGTCAAGTACTTTCGTCTTTAAATTTACTATGCAACAAGTTAGTGATTCGAAACATTCTTCCAAGTTGTACAAAGAATACTTAAAAGAAAAAAATAATAAAATTTTGATAATTGAATTTTTGAATGATTGATGGCCTGCTCTTAATCCAGGTTAAATTATTGTTAGCAGAGCTTAATGGACAAATGCTTCCTCCGGAAACGTGCTTTAATCTCACAGAAATATTTAATGGAGATTTTGCAACATTGTTGGGACCATACGCCATTTGAAAATTGAAATAAATTAATTGAAAGAACGCCTGAAATAATAAAAGTAGTATGAAAAATAAAGGAGGATTTTTTTAGTGGAAATCTAAATGTAACATATGTTACAAATTGTGTACAAGTTCCTTTTCTTCTGAAGTCTTGTATTTGACTAATGTCCATTAGACATTAGTATTTGATATGTAAAGAGATTTTTAAATAAGATCATTCTTAAAAAAAAAAAAAAAAGAAAAATGGAAGTTTTTTTTGTAATACTTTGTATAAGTCTGAAAATTTTGATCGGCAGTGTACATACATATGTACATTATATCAAACATACATATTTTTATTATAGCAAACGACGCCATATATATATATATATTATCGTCAACGCTGAAAGATTAAAAATTTTTGCAAATTAATTACAATCGCGACAAAAATCAGTATCATGAATATATATATATATATCGGTATTTTGAAATCGACGGATCAGTCGAAACTGCGAAAATTCGAAGGAGAATGAGAAAAAAACGAAATATCGAGAATAAAATTCCAATTATCGTCGATATTTCATACGCGTTCAATTCCCGCGAATCTCTAATTTCGCTGGAGAGGAAAAAAAAGCCGCGCGCGATCTCGGCTTATGCCGAGATTTATCGTTTCACTGGGGCGTAATTATCCATATCGTTAAACAGCGGGATGCAGAGGAATGAATCACGCGTGCAGCAAGTATTTTAAAATAAACCGCGAATAAAACATCGTAATGGGCTGGCGAGTAGTTGATCAGCTATTTAGCGGAGAGCCGCCATTTCCGCGATAATTAATCCGTTCTGAAATATCTCTCTCGTCGTAGAATCGCTACGAGCGACATTGTTCGCCACACACCGTAACATCCTGGCATGCATTTACAAAAGTTGTCAGCTGCTGACATCTTGGTACCGGTATTCCCTGTTGCCTGTCATTTTCCACTTGAGCCAATCTTATTCGAACCAATCTCTTTCTCCCAGTCTGGACATCTCCCAAAAATTCAGTCAAAGTTTTCGTTGAAACGAATCGCAGTTCAATTAACACCGTGTACGCATGTTACCTTTCGACGGACCGATTTCGTTCAACGAGAATTTCACGAGGTGTGAAATTTTCTATGCGTGCTTGACACCTTCGTATTGAAGAATTACGTACTCTTTCAAAGATCCCCGGATGCGTTCTAAATTTCTCACACGAATTTCATTCCGGAATGACGAAAAATCATTTATAACTTTGAAACTACTAATTTTTCGACCCACATTTGTTAGAACATTTTCTCACGTTTCTCTAACTCGAGAAGTTATGAGCCCTTTTTTCTCTTTACCTTGTATAGAGTAGTTGTAAAATGGTATAATAATGAGAGAAAAAAAAACAAACAAACGGCAACGAGGATGTATGTCAAAAAAAAAAAAAAAAAAAAAAAAAAAAAAAAAAAAACAAAAAAAAAAAAAAAAAAAAAAAAGAAGTGGACCAGATCGAGAAGAGCAGATCACGTGCAGCGGAATCTATCTAGCTTAATTTAATCAAGTTCAATCTCAAATATAAATATAAACCTGCCAACAAAGTATTAAGAATGTTATACCAAGTTAAACCATGTTTAACTTAGTTATACCAGGTTAAATGCACATGATTTTCACGTTACATTCGGGCTTGATTGTCCAACCTCCAAATCTCGCAGTGAACGAAGCCTCGCAACGAGTTAACAAGCAAATGTTAATGAACGAGCCGAATCGAGAGATGGAACCCAGGACATCTGAAAGTCCGTATCGCGAGGAAAAATGACAATTCCGTTCGAGCTTCGCCACGGAAATTATCGACGAGTTTCCATTCGCGGAAGATCGCGTTGCTTCTCAGGTTGCTCCGATTTATCGTCCGTGTTAATTTCATTATTTCTCGAACGAAACGACTCGAAATTGCGGACGCAACGTCTGTCAATTAATCGCCTTGGATTTTCGAGATCGATCGAAACATACTCCGACGTTTCGTTTCGAGGGGAATTTACTCGAGCCGAAACCAGCGTTCGGCCGATACGCCATGGGGTTGTTTCTTCAAAGGGCAAAGAACGTCCTCGTCTAAAAAGGACCGGAGAAAAAGCCGCGCCGTGTCGAAGTTTTAATGAACGCGCACGCGGTGAAAACGATGTTCCACGGATAATGAGAATATCCCAAGAAACAGAGTGTCCCGCGATAACGAGATGTTTCAACGAAAATCCGTCTAATATTTGCCCGTGTTCGGTTGGCCGTGGTGCTGTTCGATGTGAATTCGGTCTCGCGGTAATGTGGAAATAATTACGCGTTGAAACGTTTCTGATCGGATCGGAGTAGTCGATGTGGAGCCTCGTTTCGTGAAAAAAGAAAAAAAAAAAAAAAACGTGGAAAGATGAACAGAGAGAAAGGAGAGTGTATGAAAGTGACGCGATATTTCACACTGAATATCTGATATTCTGTAAAAACAATGTTCGTTGTAATTTCTACGATTCTCCCAGTGAAATAACGTGACTTGTTACATTTATGAGCGGATACTCGCGAATTAATTAAATGCTATTTCTGTCCCCATGGATCGAAATTTTCGGGTCACGTTGAATTAAAAATAAATCACCTGTCGCAGATCATTTCGAAAATTTTCCTGGGTGAAATATTCAGACTAACAGTCGTAGAATCTAGAGATTAATCATTGATACTTGAAACTCGGTGAAAGTTGGTAAACGAGAAACACGGACTGCGACTGTGGTTAAATCAGCGCGCGAAGCATTCGTGAAATCTTAATAATCTGCCGGTGCGTGGGTCAAGGGTGGTAACCACCCTGTTACGAAGCAATTCCGGTAAATAGGTGGCTCGTCACGGTCCATCAGAGAAATTGATAGCAAACTTGCGATCGTCTAATTTGGCTGAAACACCCGTCTGCTTAGTATCCTAATCATGTTCGACCTCCTGGGAGTCTGCGAGGTAATTAAATGTGCAGTAACGGGAGTAACATCGGATAAGCGAAACTCGAACGTTATGATATCGAGCGTCGGGTGAAAATCGTTAACGATGCGAATCTCGCGAAACGGAATATTGCGAAATGAAACGATTGAATTGGTCGTTTTACTGAACTGAATGTTTCTTCAATCCTCGCTTGACGAGAAATTATCACAATACTTCCTTCGCTGTGAATTTAATAATAAAAGTTTGGATACAAAGACCTTGAAAGAATCGTTTTTCACTCGACGTTCGCTTTGCTCTCCAAAAGGACGTTCCCTCGAGACACAATTAAAAGCTCGAGGCGTTCGGTAATCGGAAGAACGCGGCAAGCTCTATTTGTGCGCCATTCAGGTGCTCGAAAGCTCGCGGATAAACTCAGAGCGAGCGAGGTGGCGAAAAATGCTCGCGGCTTCCTCGATCGAGGGAAGAACTCGCGCGGGTTTGAAGAATTCGTAAAAACACTCGGTGGAAACACTCGTGCAAGATTTGCAGAACACTCGACTCGTTTGTCTAGAGAGCACTCGCGGGGAAACGTTGTGGAATGTTGCCGGAACGCGCTAGGGACTTGTTGTCCCGAATCGTAACGGCAGAATCAACTTTCAGATTCCAGCGAGAAGATAAACTACTTCGTTTCGAACGCGTGGCCAACGGCCACCTTTTGACTCGTCTTGCAACGGCCTCAAGTCTAAAGACCCCTTTTGACGATGTCTAAAGGCCGGCGGACCTCTCCGTGGATGTACGGAGATCATAAATCTGTGTCCGGGAGTTTCGAGAGCACGGTAATATTGCCGGAGGGCCGAAATTACAAGAACTGCCGGCTGAGTGACTTTGGGAACGAACCTTCGTCAAGAGTGGAACGTCCACGTCGCCGTTTCCACGGCGATATTCTTCCGCGATGGTTAATAAAGGAAAATTAATGCGATTCTCCGATCTCGGAACGGGTCGGCTGTATCTCATATCACACGTTTATTAATGAATCGGTTTATCAATGGTAACAGAGAATCAAATTCTGTTCGTGTCACTTCTCAAAAAGCTAACTATATGCTCCAATTCAGAAGAGAAAGAAAAAAAAAAAAAAAAGAAACCTAGATAGACGAAAATTCCAAGANAACATGTAAAATTATTCAACTCGAGAATTCTAACGCGACGATAGAATTGGAATTGCGTTCAAAAAAGAAAAAAAAAAAAAAAAAAAAAAAGAAACCTAGATAGACGAAAATTCCAAGATTGTGAAATAAACTGAATATAGTTATATGAGCAATATTATACGAGCAAAATGAAATCCCGAAGTTTTTGACGAAATCGGATATATGCGCAGATGTAATTTTCATAAATATAATCACGTAAATTTGAATACATTGCGACTAATTGACATCCTGTCAATTGGAATCCAATAATAAGTATTCCTCATCCATGTAACTCACTTGATTTTCGCCTTATTTTATAGATGACCTCGTGAAAATCAAGCTGGAACAATTTTGACGACGACTGTACAGAGTGGAAATAAAATTTCGTTTGAGGAATATGTCTGTGATTATCATAGATAAATTCTACATCTTCGATCTGATGGAAATAACCTGCCGCAAAATTGATTTTGACCTTGAATTTCAAAGTCAAAATTTTCTTTTGCATTATATCCTACTTATCACGAAGGTAAAACTTTTCCAAGGAACCATAAGTCGCAATCTAATAGTTCTTTTGAAAAATGGCAAGAAAGTTTCTCAATCATTTAACACTGCGGGCGCGTGCGTCGTAACAGCGACTTTATGGTTCTGGACACGTGGATGTTTACTTTACGTAATTTTCGTATTAGGTTTCACTAACATTTGATTTATCGTAGTTGTAGCATCAGTGTGTATCTAAATAATCAAATATGAAACTAAAACCAGCTGTTAACATTATTCGAAAATATAAACATTACGTAATATAGACATCCACGAGTCTAGAACCATGAAGTCGCTGTTACGACGCGCCCACAGTGTTATTAAACAACTAAGAAATGCCTTTCTTTGCCATTTTTCAAAAAAAACTATTAGCGATTCTTGGTAAATTTTTACCTCTGTGATGAGTAGAATACAATGCAAAAAAAAAAAAAAGTATTCAAGATCAAGGTCAATTTTGTGGCAGGTTCTTCGAAAGTGTAGAATTCATCTATAATAGCCACGAACAAATTTTTCTTTCCATACCTACGAGACTCGAGCACAAAGAAACTATAAAACCAAAAAAA